>NC_061089.1:55759629-55809629 GCF_015104395.2 Macrobrachium nipponense
ACAGGAAGTACTTGCAATTTGACACCAAAATCGGTAGGCAATCAGAGGAATGACAACAGCAACAGTAGCAGCAATAAAAACAAAAATATACTTCAACGCTTCTCAATTAACTATAACAGCAACAACAGCAATAGCACCAGTAGCTTCAACATCAAGAACGACGGAGGAACTTGATCACCAATGTCATCTTATTTCTACCTATCGTTCTTCACGATAGGAATTCTAATTTGGAATATGCCCCCAGAGGACTCCCTTATAAATACTTTCATGATAACATTTATATGTATGTATATTTGGCATTACACCATCTCGGAGAATGCACTTGAACATGCAGGAATAAGAAATCTTATTGGACCAACACAGACAATTCCGACGCCGGGAGAGAAGCAAAAACCCATCTTATGCCTGCTATCAGCAAAGGTCAATCTCAGAAAATCCCATAATCTGTATCGTATCGTGTATCATTAACAGCCAGTCGAATCTCTCATTACACGACTGTTTGAATAAAATATCGCATTTGGATGAGTTCCATGAACTGGTAGTTCCAAAATGTTTAATGGGGCGTCTTCAAAACATTAAGCGTCAATTTGTTTGACTTACTTCGAGGCAGACGGGAGAATTATCGATGGACCTACATCATGGGTTCATTTCAGATGTTCAGCTCAATCGCAAGGTCTTCGTCTTCCCTCTCTTCTTAGTCTATTCTCTATTTTGGCAACTGCCAGTGAAAGTACTCGTATCACGACAAAGACCTAACAACGCATTCAGAGCCGAAGATTCCAGCAATATTGTATGAATATCACGCGCTTATAGTATCAGTCCGACATAGTCATACGTCAAACCACTGACTCTCAGTATTTGAAACTCTCCGCCCACACACACTATCTTTAAAGCACTCACTTGCCTTTAATTATTAGGCACGCATGTCGTCCCTCAAGAAGGGAAGTTCACTAACCCTTTCCAATCTCGCAGTGACCGAATTCCTTTAGGTTAGAAACAAGAATTCAGGTTGCTCTCATGGGGCGATTGCTTAAAAGATATTGCCCTTGTAACGGCACCTCTTGAGCTCGCTTGATTGGACACAATTAGGCGTTCAAATTAACCAATGCAAGATCTCATACCCCCACCCCCCCTGGGGTTAAAAACCAATTACAATAAAATAAACTAGCCATCTGAGATGATTGCATTCAAGCAATGATAACAAGAAATGCTATTATGGAGAATAACATCTTGGAAAAAAAATACTGCAATCCACTGCAATGTATCTAGAAACACTGTACAATCGCAGGAATCTTGTTTTATAAATTTCCCAAAAATGTTTTGAAAAGAAAATAACTCTCCCCCCATTCTCAAAGACTGTTACACAACACTTTAAACATTCTCGAAGCATCTTGGTAAAAAAAAAAAAAAAAAAAAAAAAAAAACTCAAACAGGCCCCAAGGATCTTGAAAAACACCTCCATGCAGGCTAAAAATAGTTTTGAAGAAACTAAATTCACGAAGCATCTGTAAAAAATAATTTTCCGACAGACCTGAGAAAATACTTCCAGAAATTTAAAGGGATATTCAAAACTTCAAAACTACTCCAAAATTTCCAAACATTAAAAAAAGTGAAAGTGGCCCTTCACTCAATTGAAAATATTAAAATCCTGCGATATCTCCTTTACCGATTTTATTTTAACTAAGAAGCTCGGAGAGGTGGAACTATGCTTTACGTATGGTAATGATACCAAGTTTGTATTTCGTACATCGGTCGCACACCCAGGTTAATGTTTTCCTCCGTTAGTGACATCTGGTATAAAACTGCGGCTTCAGTTGAATCATTCTGTGTTAAGAGTACTACTTCTACTATTATTACTATTGCTATACAGAAATTCTGCATCGTGGCATGCCGCTCAGACGTCGCGGGTTCGCGCCTCCCCAAGGCCGATGAAAAAACCATCGGCTCTGTATCATGATCAGTTACTGCTCCAGTATGGGGTCTGCGGTGGGAGGTTGAAATCAGCATTCTTTGGAAGCTTGAATTTCAAGTCAATGGCCCCTGTGTGCTTGTTCCATGTAGATAGGTTTTATCTAATATATAAATAATAATAAATAAAATGAAACGTTCCTAGTAACATTTCTCTTGGGTTGGCCTGTGTAGAGTCAGTTCTAATACGAAAATTATTTTGGTGTCATTTACAGTTCAGGTGTCAGAACTTGCCAACATAAAATAAATGGTAAAATTACGAGATACGATTAGCCGCGCATATTCATTTCTATCATTTTCTGCCAAAAAACATTTTCTTTGAAAATAAAGTACTGGAGGTAGAGGCTTGTATATGTATGTATGTATACTGTATACGAGTATCTATATATGTATGTATGCATATATACCTATAGATATAGATAAAGGGTATATATATATAATATATATATCTATTATAATATATATATATAATATACACACACATATACAGTATATATACATATACACCTCTCCACCTCTCCAGTACTCTCTCTCTCTCTCTCTCTCTCTCCTCTCCTTTCTTCTTTCTTCTTCTTCTCTATCTCTCTCTCTCTCCTCTCTCTCTCTCTCGCTCTCTCTCTTTCTTCTTCTTCTTCTTCTTATCTTTCCCGATGACCGAGAAACTCCGGTTGTCTGAGGTAAACTTAATGTATTTGGGCGGTTAAGAGTAATGTCTACTTCCTGGCCATTGCAGCCAACCGATTCTGCAGCGGAATCTTTTTATTCATCTCTAGGCGACTTGTTCCTATCCGTTTATATCCATATCTTCATTGTGTGTCGTGACTATCGTTCCCCTTGCTTTTCTTGACTTCGTTTCTTTTTTTTTTCTTTTTTTCAATCCTTTCATCTCGTATGTTGCACATTTTATTACAGGAAAACAAATGAATCTTGAACAAATATACACTTTTTTCCAAAGCCTCATTTTTTTCAGAAGTGTTTCTTTGACTCTCAGCCTCCTGAGTTGACACTAATAGCCACCCCGCTCCTCCTCCTCCTCCTCCTCCTCCTCCTCCTCCCTTTAAGCAACGTGAAGGGTTTAGAATGGTTTGCCCTCTAATTGTATGTCTAAGGCGTGGTCATAACTATGATTTGTGAGGCGCTGCTCTTCACTGCATCCACTGCATCAGATCTTAACGTCAGAGATAAATGAGCTCGCATGATTTGTAACCTCTGAGCCATAGATAAACTCGACCACACGAGAGTGTGTGTATGTGTGGGTGCGTGCATATGTGTGTGTATATATCTAAGAATGTGCAGATATCTAATATTGTGCGGATATAGAGCGCTGAAATACTCCATGACTGTCAGTGTGTTGGAATTCAAAATGGCATGAACATTCAAAAGGTAAACGCGACGAAAATGTCTTAAAATTCGAACGTGACAATGCTCTCAATTGTTAAAGATAGCTCATAGTTTCTGCAGTAATCAAGTTATCAAAGAAATTGCAAAACTGAAGCCCTGTACAAAGCCCTGAACTAAGATGCTGTACTTTTTCAGCAATAAGTGCTCTTTGAATCGTTGATCCGAAATGCAATTCAAAATCAATATTCCAGATATATTTAATTCACAATTTAAATGTAAAAAAATTCTAGAATAAATAAAACGATAAACTCAAGTACAGAGATATTAGGATAATATGAAATCATTATAGGATCTAGAGTGAAACTGTTACCCGCATGCTATAGGATATTATACATGCAATTAGGAAACCCTTTCATGTGTTAATTAATTATATTTATAATGCACTGAAAATACTCAATAAAAACACTTTGCAAACTCTGGAATTTAAGTGTTATAATAATTCTATAACGCAACAGTCTTACACATTTAGGTATTAAAAAAAAATCCAAGAGTAAATTTCAGGTTTCAATGCAAGAGATACTCTTAAAAAAGTGGCATCGAAAATCAACAATAAAACTTCCATTAACATTTTACTTCTGTGGCGCACCTACAGGTAGGTAGAGAAGAGGGTAGAGGTAAGATGGATCTGAGTAATTATTCTTAGAATTGATTTCCCTTCCTTTGGGCGGGGCAAAGGTATCCTATTTTCGCCACAGCAATATCACATTGCCTCTTTTGTCTATCAGAGGAGAGATTTATGTCTTTATATAGAGGCTCAATTACCGCAAGACCTCTTGGCGATAAGAGATGGGTCTGTGGTATTTATGGAACACTTTTTTTTCTTTTTAACTTGAGGACTTTAAATATGAGAAGAAGAAATATGAAACGAGATCTCACAATATCGCAAAACTATTATCTTAATAATGACCTTGATATTCGAACACTACCCTTCTTTGGAGTTTGAATGGAATGGAAATTGAAGTTTAGGCTAATAGGCCAAGCGCTGGGACCTACGAGGTCATTAAGGACTGAAGGGGAAATTGAGAATAAAAAGGTTTTAAAGGCGAAACAGAAGGTAGACCTCTCAGTTGCACTAAAAAAAATTGTTAGGATAGGGTGGACATTAACAAAGATGAGAATATCCAGGGAGTTACAGTAAAAGAAATAAAAGGGGTTGCAGCTAGGGCCACTTCCCCCATACGGAGGTAAGAGTTTTAAAGAAACATATTGTTGTTATGAATATTTTCAATCGTCAACTTCCTTTTAGGACACAGAAACCAGATTTCGTTTTGCACGCCAACAAGAGCCCTTCTAAATCCTTTTCCACAACCTCCTGCTGTATTATCTATCATTTTGATATTTTTTCCTCTCTAATCGTTTTCATACATAATTCATTGTAATTCGTAACTTCGATCCTGATCAACGATCGTGTTACTTAACATGCGTAGAATACTTACATTCTAATCTCCTCTTCTGATGAGAAAAAGCATAAAATCTCATATCTCCATACTTTCTGTACTCTGTCAAGTGAGTAATGATAAGCGCATTTCACATTTTCACAGTACTGACTAAACAACTCCCAATTTGCGTTATTACAGCCTTACCTTGAAAGATGTACAAATGGTTGCTTAAAAAGATAAATTCAAAGGTTTGTCACATGAAAGCCTATGGGTTAATATTCTGAGACCATTACTGATACACAAGGAATGCTTTCAATAAATGAAGTAGTCATAAAAGGCTAAACATGTTCTACATTCTAATCAAACAAGTGAAACTGCCGAATAAGGCGTGTTACCTGTCAAGACCCATAGGTAAGCTATAATAAATTGTATAACTTAGAGCCAACGAAGACTTGGATGGTTAACCGCACTGTATTCCCTTAATGAGAAACGAATAAAAACAAACAAACAAGCACAAACATACGTCCCAGCGCTAGGCCATTGGCCTAAAGAAGGGTAGCGTTCGAATATCAAGAACGTCATTAAGATGATAAAGATTTGGGATATTGTGAGATCTCGTTTCATATTTCTTCTTCTCACACAACCCTGTGCAATCATTTTCTTCTTAACTCAAAATTTTTCATAAACAAGAAAGAGATTTATACGAGAACGTACAAAGCATCCTCGCACGTTCCTTCAGAGACACATGGATGTACGAATACTTGTTTTTAATCAGTGAGTCCTCCTCCTCCTCCTCCCCCTCCTCATCCTCTTCTTCTTCTTCTTCTTCTTCTTCTTCTTCTTCTTCTTCTTCTTCTAAGATGCCATCAGCATCAGTTCTATCTCTGTTTTCTTCCCACGGGTTTGCCTCTCATGCACGGTAGCTTAAAAGTTATAATGTGTTAATATTGGAGAAACAAATCTCCAGTTATTTAAGTGTGCAAATGTATCGAGAAATAAGACTAAACAGAAAGCTTCCGAGAATCTTCTCAGTCACTGACAAGGGGAATCGTATAGAATCTGGAAAGCTCTTTGTTTAGCTCTATTTCCAAATATACATATCTGTGGATTTGTTTCTCTATTTTAAGACTCATGCTTCTTCTTCTTCTTCTTCTTCTTCTTCTTCTTCTTATTATTATTATTATTATTATTATTATTATTATTTTGCGTGTGCAGCCAATTCCGTCAAAACTGGCAATAGCATACAAAAGGTTTGGCGGTAAGCCGCGACTCTGAAGACGTCATCTATCGTCTTAAATCTTACACAAAGGCATCTTTGCTCTGCTTAATTATATTATAATGGGCCAACGGCGAGAGAGGCTGGCCCCAGGCTGGACAAAAGGGCGCAAGTCCCAGCCCTGTTTTTTTTTTTTTTTTTTTTTTTTTTTGTATGGTGTTTATACGTTGCATGGAACCAGTGGTTATTCAGCAGCGGGACCAACGGCTTTACGTGACTTCCGAACCACGTCGAGCGTGAACTTCCATCACCAAAAATGCACATCTCTCACTCCTCAATGGAATGCCCGAGAATCGAAATCGCGACCACCGAGGTGGGACGCCAACACCATAGCAACCACGCCACTGAGGCGCGTCCCATCCGCCCTGGGGGGTCGTTATGATCCATCCCAATACTCAGACCACGGCAGCTTCTTTCGGTACATATTCATGTAGGGAACAGCGGTTAATAGGAACACAAGAAACACAGTTCCGTGCAGAAATGCATATAGGGATACAGATACCCTTTCATAAAAGGTATTATTATTATTATTATATTCATAAGAACCTCATATTCGCTCAAAAACTCTCCAGGTACTTCTGAGGAGAGATTAACCTTGGAAAAAGCTTTCAAAATTCGAGACAGATGGCCTCCATAGCCAGACGAGATGGAAAATGATGGAACGACAAAATAGCATCCCAAAGATCCGGTAGCCCAACAAGATTACAAACTCACCAGCTGATTAACCATAATTATGAAATTGTCATATCTTCCTATACTCGCAGTGCGAATTGCAGAGACCGACTGCCTAATACAGTACGTGACATCTTTATCGCGGTCATTGCCTCAGATTAAACTGAAAAGCAAACTCATTGACTGAGTGATTGATTTAATGTTCTTTGGTAACCGTAGCAGACGCAAATATTCATTACCATCGAAAAAGGGGAGGTGTGCCGTCATAGTTGGTATCTAAAGTGTGATTCCCATTCTTCTCTTACGTAAAATGTCATCTGTTTTGATGACAGTTTATTTTTATACTAATTGTTGCATAAAATAGCAACAATCCATTCATATTTCCCAAGAAAAACAGAACAAGATTTTTTTCCCGAATGCATACCTACTGCGACTACGTGCAAATAAATACCTACAATCAACAAGTACACGAGAGAGAGAAGATGAAGCGAAAGCCACATAAAAAGCTCCGACTACAATAACAACAAGTAAAGAAACGTTAACGAGTTCACAACCAAACAGTCGAGTTAAGAGTACAAACAGCAATAAAGTAATGGAAAGAGTGTTTATTCCTGCCTTTAGCCTCAACATCTTGTTCGCTCTTTGTCTGGCTAAACATCACTCATGAAAAGTACCGACTCTCTCTCTCTCTCTCTCTCTCTCTCTCTCTCTCTCTCTCTCTCTCTCTCTCTCTCTCTCTCTCTTTCTTTCTTTCTTTCGCTCCCTGGGGCGGAGTAGACCCTATTTTTATCATAACGACCATCATGACCTGGCTACTTAATTCATACAGTTCAGGTCTTACCCACTATTTGCAGTCTTATGACCGCATGGTCCTTGTTCGTACGGTGCGCTTGGAAGTGGTCCAGATTATGTACTTGTTGCGGGAGAAGGGAGTAGGGACTCTCAGATTATGTTATTCCAGGTCCCGCTTGGGTCTCATCGTCATCTAAGGACAACGTTATGACTGTCTTCCACCTATAGCCTTCCATATTTTTGGGTGACAGATTTCCATGAACCATAAAACAACCCAAACGCTATTGACAGAATTGGTTTCTTTTCTCCGTTCCGTTCTTCGGCAATTCACTTTCAAGAGAGAAAAAAGGAAATTATGCCAGACATGAGGTGGTTCCGCGTTGGGTCTAGTTGCAACTTGGAATTACCTCAGTCCTTTTGTTATTCCTCTGTTATTACGGTCTTACTTATGGCTATTCGTACTCTCTCACGTTCCGTCTTTGAAATGGGAAGATGTCTTGTCCGAGGATTGCATAACTGGCCATTACGTGCCACCAGTGAATGTATTGTACAAATTTACGACGCTGTGCTCTTTCAAAGCTATCGCCTAGGCTTCATTTTTCGAAGAAATTTAGTTTGTGGTATTCAGATTCCACAGGCTCAAAGTTTAAATGGCGGACAAAGGGCAGAGTACGCACCCTCTTTCTTTTTCTTTATCTCTCTCTTGTATTCACAAGCCTCAAAGCTAGGCTAAGCATTGCACGCGTGTTCTTTCGCACTTGTTTTTCCGCTTGTTCGTAAGACCTGACGAACAGACTTTTGAAAGAATACGGACCAATACAAGTGCAGACTGATATATTCAGCGAGTGGCCTAGGCCATTAATTTTGTCGTGCATATGTAAAGACTTTACAGAATTATGGCCTCCAGTGTACCATATGACCTATAGTTCAAGCTCCAGAGATTTTAAACTTCAAGCGGGCGTGGGCGCGCGCATGCACACAACAGACACTTAGCTGTACATCTATAGTTTTCGAGAATGTGGATGTTTAATATCCTACTATTCTGAGAACATCGAGGAGTTTTCTCCTTAATTATTATTATTATGATTCAGTATAAAATATAAAAATAATATACATGGGGAAAATATGATTAGAATGCTTTTGTCGTCTACTGACCATGATTATCTGTGTACAGATAATCCACTTATGAATTAGCCACAGTTCCTTCTAAAGAAGAAAATATTCATTTTCGCCTTCGATCAACAAATATTCAATTGAATAAAAAAAGCACTTTCAACCATTTTTGAAATGTATCTTAAATTCTTGAATGCTAAATTAAATAAACAAACTTTCCCGGAACTGATAAATCTACGACTGAGTAAAACGCTACAAAACATAACACTTATTTTGAATAAACATTTTCCTCAGGAACTCGTTTGTTATTGAAGTTCTTGTTATTGCAGTTATCATTTTAATTGGTAGACAAGCATCATTCGACATCAACGATAGGCTATAGTAAGTGAAAATGGGAGGAGAAATCCCGCAGAGTAAAGCAAAATACCAGTCACTTCTTGTGCTACGGTATTAAAACAACAGTAACATACATCATCAAATACGTAAATGTGGTAACGAATACAATAGTTCTTTATTATTTATAAGAATATAAGAATACGAACATGTAGCTGTACACGAAGACTTTGGTTACACTATTCTGTTACATGGTTTAAAAGATTAACATTTTTGACGAAATAAATTTCCTTGCTAAAATACTTCAGTTGAGACCAGAGATGAATTTTGTGAAACAGCGATGCCAGAAAAGAGCTGCTTCTCACTTGAGAGAGAGAGAGAGAGAGAGAGAGAGAGAGAGAGAGAGAGAGAGAGAGAGATGTACTGGATGTAAATAAATATCAAAATAACAATATCATCATGATAATCAAGAGACGTATACAGTATTTTTTATTCCTATAATACATATCTTAAAGAGATCGTACTGTAGAATCAAGCATTATGTTTTGTTAAGGGCGCATAGCGACAGCCACAGAAAGGAGCCAATGAATTCTCTCTATCTCTCATATAAATTAAAACACCATGAAAGAGATGGAATCTTCATAGCAAAAACACAACACTGAACAAAACCATTAAGCTAATTAAAAAAAAAAAAATTAAAAAAATATCATAACGATGGCATAAATGGTCTCAAAGCAGAACTTTCAGGCACTATCTGGACAAAATAACTCTAGATCCGAGAGTAACAGACCTTGGGAAACACTAGTAGCAAACAGCTATTGCACATTCTGAGGTCTTGAGAAACACCAAGGTATCAGAGTCGAAATCTCGTCCAAGAACCCCAAACGCGCTACAGAATTACAGGCTGAGGAATATCAAACAAATAATGCTGAGGTTCTACGAGAAACAAATCCGTAATAAAATATTCCCAAATACACGGGACTGCCTGCCAAGTTCTAAACGAACTTGAAATGTTTAGTGACTTTCACTGGTGAGAGGTACAATACTCCCCTGGGGGGATTGCCTTTCGACATGCAATGAGTACTGTTAGACACACATTTGAACACCCTGGATCATGCAAGGTGTCCTTCCTTTCAAAGTTCACGCAAGCACCACTATTTATTATTATTATTATTATTATTATTATTATTATTATTATTATTATTATTATTATTACTACTACTACTACGATTAATTTCGAATAAGAGAAGCATGCTAAACACCGTTAAATACAGTGGCCTAGCGAACGGGGAAGGAAGGGGGAGAGGAGATGGAGGAAGTAAGGAGTGGTCCGAATGGGACAGGACAAACATTAAGAAAGTAGATAAGTTGGCAGATAGGAAATGCAATATAGTTTCTTCGTTGGTCAAAGTTATATTCAGGTCTATAGCAAGTGACAGAACGGTATACCAGAGACCGAATTCTTTAAGAGCAATGTTTAAGGCAAATGGTTCGTCTGATTAGAATGACGTTCATTAACTACCCATAACTCTTTTTCTTTTCGTTGATAGTCGCTTGTGATACTAATTTTATCCCGTTATTCAGCACTCTTTCCACTTATTTCTTGGTGATGTGGAAGTGGCTACACATGAAATTCACACAATCACGATTACAAACACACACACACACACACACACACACAAACACACACACACACATATACAATCCTACACAAACACACACACACACGTATATATATATATATATATATATATTATATATATATATATATATATATATATATATATGTGTGTGTGTGTGTGTGTGTGTGTGTGTGCGTGTGTGCGTGTGTGTGTATGTGTAGTTTTTACTTTGCTTCGTTTAAACAAACTGAGACAAATAAAACTACTCAGTGTGAATTTAGAAGGAAGTTATGAAAGTACGAAAATGAACTTTCCACAGACTAATCAGACATTTTGCCTCAAGCATCAAAGCGTAATACCTGGCATATATCATATACAACTTGAAAGACAACTTACCTTAATATATTAGTTGTACACATTATAAATTTTGTACAAATTCTGTTAGTGTATTTTTGGTGAATGTTCTGCGGTACGTTACAGAAATTGTTCGCAGGTAACTTCAAGTCGACATTTCAACCTTTCATATTGATTATGTTGCTTTTTGAACACTATTCAGCGTTGGCAGAATGCTAATATGAATATCAGCATAAAAACTAACCTCGGAGTTAGTCAGCGAAAGAAATATTTGGAGAAACTTTACAATTTACACAGGAGGATACTTGTCGATAAACCAGAGTCTTGACGTGAAAATGTTCATAAGGTTCGAAGAACAGGGAGAATTGTACATAGCTCAGCAGATTGAAGATGGACATGACAGGCTGAAGTTATTTGACTCTTGTTCTTGCAGAGAGTGCAGCCCTAAGGCAAGCAACATGGTTGTGAGGAGGAATGGGTTCCGGATTCATAAAGTTTCCAAGGGCAATGCGTAAGTAATCCTTGTTATCCGATTAAAAAAAAAAAAAAAAAGACTTGTTATCCGATTAAAAAAAAAAAGACCGGGAGAGAAAGTTGTCACTAAGAGAACACGTAGAGGAACACCCCGAGTTCTGATGAGATCTGAAGACAAAACTCCGAAAATTCACTTTTGGATGACTTCGTTTCTAACATGGCGAAGGAAGGGGACTGAGTGGGACAGTGACAGGTAACAAAGGGTCAAGGTGCTGGTAGGACGGATAGTGGAAAGGGAGACCGATAAGAAAATGTGGAAAGGTGGGAAAAGTTAAGGCGAAAGGGGTAAGTAAGCGGCAGTAATGAGAGTAACGAAAGGAAAGGGAAAAAAGGATTAAAATAAGAAAGTATAGTGAAAGGGGATTTAAATGGGGGAGGCCAGAATGCGGGGGATTTAAATAGGAGTGACCAGAGGGAGGAGGGGGATTTAAATGGGAGCTGCCAAAGTGAGGGGGATTTATATGGGAGCAACAACAGGGAGGGGATTTTTATGGGAGCAACCACAAGGAGGGAGATTTAAATGGAAGCGGCAAAAGGGAGGGGATTTAAATGGGGAGCGGTCAGAGAGAGGCGGATTTAAATAGGAGAGGCTAGAGGGAAGGGATTCAAATAAAAGCAACAAACCAAGAAATGGATTTACAGGGGTTTGGCCAGGGGTTGGATTTAAGTGGAAGTGGCCAGAGGGAGGAGGGGGTTGAAATGGGAGCAGCAAACAGGGAAATGGATTTAAATGGGAAAAATCAGAGGAAAGAGCGATTTAAATGGGAACAGTCAGAGGAAAGAGGGATTTAAATGGAGACAGTCAAAGGAAAGAGGGATTTAAATGGGAAAAGTCGGAGGAAAGAGGGATTTAAATGGGAAAAGTCGGAGGAGAGAGGGATTTAAATTGGAAAAGACAGAGGAAAGAGGGATTGAAATGGGAGCCGTCAAAGGAAAGAGGGATTTAAATGCGAAAATTCAGAGGAAAGAGGGATTTAAATGGGAGCAGTCAGAGGAATGAAGGATTTAAATGGGAAAAGTCAGAGGAGAGAGGGATTGAAATGGGAGCAGTAAGAGGAAAGAGGGATTTAAATGGGAAAAGTCAGAGGAAAGAGGGATTTAAATGGGAGCAGTCAGAGGAAAAACGGATTGAAATGGGAGCAGTCAGAGGAAAGAGCAATTGAAATGGGAGGAGTCAAAGGAAAGAGGGATTTAAATGGGAGCAGTCACAGGACAGAGGGATTTAAATGGGAGCAGTCAGAGGAAAGAGGGATTTAAATGGGAGCAGTCAGAGAAAAGAGAGATTTCAATGGGAGCAGTCAGAGGAAAGATGGATTTAAATGGGAGCAGTCAGAGGAAAGATGGATTTAAATGGGAGCAGTCAGAGGAAAGAGGGATTCAAATGGGAGCAGTCAAAGGAAAGAGGGATTTAAATGGGAAGCAGTCAGAGGAAAGATGGATTTAAATGGGAGCAGTCGGAGGAAAGAGGGATTTAAATGGGAAAAGTCAGAGGAAAGAGGGATTTAAATGGGAGCAGTCAGAGGAAAGAGGGATTTAAATGGGAACATTCGGAGGAAAGAGGGATTGAAATGGGAGCAGTCGGAGGAAATAGGGATTTAAATAGGAAAAGTCAGAGGAAAGAGGGATTGAAATGGGAGCAGTCAGAGGAAAGAGGGATTGAAATGGGAGCAGTCAGAGGAAAGAGGGATTGAAATGGGAGCAGTCAGAGGAAAGAGGGATTGAAATGGGAGCAGTAAGAGGAAAAAGGGTTTGAAATGGGAGCAGTCAGAGGAAAGAGGGATTTAAATGGGAAAAGACAGAGGAAAGAGGGATTTAAATTTGGACAGTCAGAGGAAAGGGGAATATAAATAGGAACAGTCGGAGGAAAGAGGGATTTAAATGGGAAAAGTCAGAGGAAAGAGGGATTGAAATGGGAGCAGTTGGAGGAAATAGGGATTGAAATGGGGACAGTCAGAGGAAAAAGGGATTGAAATGGGAGCAGTCAGAGGAAAGAGGGATTTAAATGGGGACAGTCAGAGGAAAGGGGGATATAAATAGGAACAGTCGGAGGAGAGAGGGATTTAAATGGGAGCAGTCAGAGGAAAGAGGGATTGAAATGGGAGCAGTCGGAGGAAATAGGGATTGAAATGGGAAAAGTCAGAAGGAAAGAGGGATTGAAATGGGAGCAGTCAGAGGAAAGAGGGATTGAAATGGGAGCAGTCAGAGGAAAGAGGGATTGAAATGGGAGCAGTCAGAGGAAAGAGGGATTGAAATGGGAGACAGTCAGAGGAAAAAGGGATTGAAATGGGAGCAGTCAGAGGAAAGAGGGATTGAAATGGGAGCAGTCAGAGGAAAGAGGGATTGAAATGGGAGCAATCATAGGAAAAAGGGATTTGAAACATGGGGAGTCGTCAGAGGGCAAAGTCGGGATTTTAAATGTGGCAAAGTCAGAGGAAATCTGGGCTTGGAACTTGGGAAATGGGGCAGTGGAGGACGGTAAAGGTAGGGATTTAAAATGGTAAAAAAGAGGTCATACGGGAAAGAGGGATTTGTAAACAATGGCAAGCAGGCAGAGGGAAAGGGGGTGATTTAAAATGGGTGAAAATTCGGGAGGAAAGATGGATTTTAAAAAATGGGAGCAGGTCAGGAAGGAAATGAGGGATTTTAAATGGGACAAGTCAAGGTCCTAGAGGGAATTTGGGGAAATTTGGGAAAAGTTCAGGGAAAAGGAAGAGGGATTGAAATGGCGCCTTCCGGAGGAAATTGATGGGATTTAAACCATGGGAAAAGTCAGAGGAAAGAGGGATTTAAATGGAAGCAGGCAGAGGAAAGGGGGATTTAAATGGGAACAGTCGGAGGAAAGAGGGTTTTAAATGGGAGCAGTCAGAGGAATGAGGGATTTAAATGGGAAAAGTCAGAGGACTGAGGGATTTAAATGGGAAAAGTCAGAGGAAAGAGGGATTGAAATGTGAGGCAGTCGTAGGAAATATGGATTTAATGGGAACAAGAGTCAGAGGAAAGAAGGATTTTCAATGGGAGCAAATCGGAGGAAATAGGGATTTAAATGGGAACAACGGAGGAAGAGGGTTTAAATGGGAGCAGTCAGAGGAAAGAGGGATTTAAATGGGAAAAGTCAGAGGAAAGAGGGATTGAAATGGGAGCAGTCGGAGGAAATAGGGATTTAAATGGGAAAGGTCAGAGGAAAGAGGGATTTAAATGGGAGCAGTCGAGGCAATAAGTGATTTTAGAATGTTAACAATCGATGAAAGAGGGATTTAATGGAGCATTCAGAGGAACAAGGTTTGAAATGTGAGCATCGGAGGAAATAGGGATTAAATGGAAAGTCCGAGAAGGATGGAGTGAATGGGAAGCAGTCATAGAAAAGTGATTGAAATGGGAGCGGTCCGAGGAAAGAGGTATTTAAAATGGTAAAAGTCTGAGGAAAGGGGATTTGAATGGGACAGTCAGAGGTAAAGGGGATTTAATGGTAACGTCAGAGGCAAAGGGTTTTGAGAATGGGAGCAGTCAGAGGAAAGAGGGCATTTAATGGAAAATTCAGAGGTTAAGAGGATTTGAATGGGGACGTCAGAGGAAAGGGGGATTTAATGGAACAGTCGGAGAAGAGGGTTTCTAAATGGAGCAGTCCAGAGGAAAGAGGGATTGAAATGGGAGCAGTCGTGAGAAAAAGGACTTAAATGGGAAAAGTCAGAGGAAAGAGGATTTAAATGGAACAGTCGAGGATAGGATTTAAATGTAAAGTCAGAGGAAAGAAGGATTTTAAATGGGAGCAGTCAGAGGAAGGGGGATTTAAAATGGGAACTTCGGAGGAAAGAGGGATTGAAATGGGAGCAGTCGGAGGAAATAGGGGATTTAATAGGAAAAGTCAGAGGAAAAGGGATTGAAAATGGAGCAGTCAGAGAAAGAGGGATTGAAATGGCTGAAAGTCAGAGGAAAAAGGGAATGAAATGGGAGCATATCAGGGGAAAGAGGGGATTTAATGGAGCAGTCAGACGACAAAAGGTATTGAAATGTAGCAGTCAGAGGAAAAAGGGATTGAAATGGAGCAGTCAGAGGAAAGAGGGATTTAAATGGGAGCAGTCAGAGAAACAGTGATTAAATTGAGCACTCAGCGTGAAAAGATAGGGATTGAATGGAAAAAGTCAGAGGAAAAAGGATTGAATGGGAGCAGTCATGGAAAGAAGGGCTTGAAATGGAAAGTCAGAAGGAAAAAGGGATTGAAAGGGAGCATTCCGAGGAAAAAGGGATTGAAATGGGAGCAGTCAGAAGAAAAAGGGATTGAAATGGGAAAAGTCAGAGGAAAGAGGGATTGAAGTGGGAAAATTCAAGGAAAAATGGGATTGAAATGGAGCAGTCCGAGGAAAAGATGGATTGAAATGGGAGCAGTCAGAGGAAAGAGGATTGAAGTGGGAAATTCAGAGGAAAGGGGATTGAATGGGAGCAGTCAGAAGGAAAAAGGTTGAAATGGGCGCAGCGGAAACAAGGAGGGATTTAAATTGAAAGTCAGAGGGAAAGAGGGATTTTGAATTGGGGACAATCAAGGAACAGGGGATTTCAATTGGGAACAGTTCCGGAGGAAAGAGGGATTAAATGGGAACAATCGGATGAAAGAGGAATTTAAATGGAAGCAATCAGAGGAAAGATGGATTTAAATGGGAAAAGTCAGAGGAAAAGAGGATTGAATAGGAGCAGTCAAAGGAAAAGAGGGATTGAATGGTAGATAGTCAGAGAAAGGGGTTGAAAATGGTAGCAGTCATAGGGAAAAAGGGATTGACTGGGAGCAGTCCGAGGAAGAGGTATTTAACTGGAAGCAGTCAGAGAAAGAGGGATTGAAATGTGAAAAGTCAGAGGAACGAGGGATTTAAATGGGAGCAGTCAAGGAAAGAGGGAATGAAATGGTAAAAAGTCAGAGGAAAGGGGATTTAAATGGGAAGCATCAGAGGAAAGAGGATTGAAATGGGAAAGAGGCAGAGGGAAGAGGGATTGAAATGGTAAAAAGTCCAGAGGGAAGAGGTATTTAATGGAGCAGTCAGAGGAAAAACGATTTGAAATGGGAGCAGTCAGAGGAAAGAGCAATTGAAATTGGAGGAGTCAAGGAAAGAAGGGATTTAATTGGAGCATTCCACAGACAGAGGGATTTAATGGGAGCATCAATGAAGAGGGATTTAAATGGGAAAAGTCAGAGAAAGAGGGATTTAAATGGGAGCATTCCAGAGGACAAAGAAGGATTTAAATGTGAGCCAGTCAGAGGAAAAGAGGGATTTAAATGGGAAATCAGAGGAAAGAGGATGAATGGGAGCATCAGAGGAAGTATGGATTGAAAATGGGAAGCAGTCAGAGTAAAGAGGGATTGAAATGGGAAAAGACAGAGAAATAGGGATTTAATGGGAAAGTCAGAGTAAAGAGGGATTAAATGGAGCATCACAGACAGAGGGATTGGAAATGGGAAAGTCAGAGAAGAGGGATTTAATGGAATATGCAAGTAAAGAGGAATTGAAATGGGATCCGTCAAGGAAGAGGGATGAATTGGAGCAAATCAGAGAAAGAGGGGTTTAATGGGAAAAGTCAGAGGAAAGAGGGATTGAAATGGGAGCAAGTCAGAGGAAAGGGATTGAAATGGGACCAGTCAGAGGAAAGAGGATCTTTAAATGGTAAAAGTTCAAGAAAAGAGGGATTTGAAAATGGGAGCAGTTCAGAGGAAGATGTATTGAAATAGAGCAGATCAGAGAAAGAGGATTTAAATGGGAAAGTCAGAGAAAGATGGATTGAAATGGAGCAGTCAGAGGAAAGAGGGATTGAAATGGGAAGAAGTCCCAGGAAAGAGGGAGTAAATGGGAAAAGTCAGAGGAAAGAGGGATTGAAATGGAGCATTGTCAGAGGAAAGGGGATTTAAATGGGAAAAGTCAGAGATGAAGAGGGATTGAATGGGAGGCAGTAAGAGGAAGAGGGATTGAAATGTGAGCAGTCAGAGGAAAAGGGATTGAAATGGGAAAGCAAGTCAGAGGAAAGAGGGATTTTAATCGGATGGAGTCAGAGGGAAAAAAGGGGATTGAAATGGGAGCACTTTCCAGCGGAAAGGAAAGGGATTGAAAAGGGGAAGGTCCGAAAGAAAAAGGATTGAAATGGGAAAAGGCAGTTTCAGAGGAAGGAAAGAGGGATTGAAATGGGGAAGGTCCAGAGGAAAAAAAGGATTGAAATTGGGAGCATTCAAGGAAAAGGGAAAATGAAATTGGGAGCAGTTCAGAAGGAAAAATGGAATTGAAATGGGAAAAGTCCAGAGGAAAGTGGGAGTGGGAAAAGTTGGGAAAAATTCGAGGAAAGGGGAAATTGAAATGGGAGCATCAGAGGAAAGGGGTTGAAGGGAAAATTGAGGAAGGGGTTGGAAAGGCAGTCAGAGGAAAAGGCAGTGGAAAAATTGGGAAAGTGGGAAAATTTCCAAGAGGAAAAGGGGATTGAAATGGGGAAGCATTTCAAGGAGGAAAAGGGAAGGGTTTGAGAATGGGAGGGCCGTCGGAGGAAAGGGATTGAAAAGTGGAAATTTAAATGGGAAGGTCCGAGGAAAGAGGAGGGAATTTGGGACTGGGAAAAAGGGACATCAGGAAAGGAAAAGGGGATTTAAAATGGGAACAGTCCGAGGAAAGAAGGGGTTGGAAATTTTAAAATGGGAACAAATTTCGATTGGGGAAAAGAGGGAATTTAAATGGAAGCAATCGAGGAAAGATTGGAAATTTAAAATGGGAAATCCAGGAAAGGAAGGGATTTGGGATAGGAGGCGGTTCAAGAGGAAAGGAAAGGGATTGAAATTGGGAATAAATCATAGGAACGAGGGTGAAATTGGGAAAATGGATTTAAACCAAGTGTCATTAGTTTAAAAAGGGGTGGATTTGGGAAAACTTTGGGAAAGGGCAGTCGGAGGAAAGAGGGATTTAAATGGGAAGCAGTCAGGAGGAAAAGGGATTGAAATGGGAAAAAAGTCAGAGAAAGGGGGATTTCAATTTGGAAGCAATCAGAGGAAAGAGGGAATTGAAATGGGAAAAGTCAGGGAAAGAGGTTTTGGAATTTAAATGGAAGCAGTCAGAGGAAAGAGGGTTGAAATTGGGAAAATTGAAAGGTTTCAGAGGAAAGAGGGTTCATTGAAATGGGAACAGTCAGGATGGAAGAGGTAAAATTTAAAGGTGGCAGTTTCAATAGGGAAAAACGGATTGACAATGGGAGCAAAGTCAGGGAGGAAATTAGCAAATTGGGAAATGGGCAGGGTCAAAGGAAAGGAAAGTGGGATTTGAAAATTGGGAGCCGTCACAGGTCATAAGGAAATTAAATAAATGGTAGCATTTCAAATAGGAATTGGATTTCTGGGAAAAGTCAAGGAAAGAGGGTTATTGAAATGGGAAGCAGTCAGAAGGTAAAGAGGGTGGATTGAAATGGGAGCAAAAGTCAGAGGAAAGAGGGATTAAAAATTTGGAAATAGGAAAATTCAGAGGAAAGAGGGATTGGGAAAATGGGAGCAGTCAGAGGAAAGAGGGATTTGAAATGGGGAAGCAGTCCGAGGAAAGAAAGGAGTTGAAATTGAAATGGGAAAAGTCATAGAAAGGAGGGATTTAATTGGGAAAATGTAGCAGTCGGAAAGGAAAAAGGGAATTTGAAATTGGGAAGCATTCGTCAGAGTAGGGATAGGGATTGAAAATGGGGTAAGGCATTCCGGAGAAGGAAATGGATTGGAAATTTGGGAAATGTTAAAGGTCGGAAGGAAAGAAGGGGATTGAATGGGTAGTCAGTTCCAGGAGGAAAGAGGGATTGAAATGGGAGCAGTTCATAGGAAAGAATGAATTTAAATGGGAAAAGTTCAGAGGAAAGAAGGATTTGAAATGGGAAGCAGGTCCCTGAGGAAAAGAGGGATTAGAAATGGTTAACGTCAGTGAAAGCTGGAAAGAGGGATTTAAATGGGAAATGGCAAAAGGTGAGGAAAGGAAACGGGATTGAATTAAACTGGGAGCAGTCAGTAGGAAAGAAATAAGGGATTTTGAAATGGGAGTTCAGGTCAGGAGGTAAAGAGGGATTGAAATTTTGGGAAATGGCAAAAGTCAGAGGAAAAGAGGGATTTGAAATGGGAAGAACCAAGTCAGAGGAAGAGTGATTTGAAATGGGAAAAGTTCGAAGGAAAGAGGATTGGGGGAAATGGCTCTAGTCAGTCGGAAAAGAGGGATTGAAATGGGATTTCAAATGGAAAGTCAGAGGAAAGATGGGATTTTAAATGGAAAAGTTCATCAGGAAAGGAAAGGGTATTTGAAGATGGGAGCAGTCAGAGGGAAAAAGGATTAAATTTGGGAAATGGGCAGACTTCGAAGGAAAGAGGTTTAATTGAAATGGTGCAAAAGTTCAAAGAAAAGGGATTTTAATAGGGAATTGAAATGGGAGGCAGTCGGAAAGGAAAGTGGATTGAAATGGGAAGCAGTCAGAGTAAAGTGGGATTTGAAAAATGGGAGCAGTTCGGAGAAAGGAAAAAGGGGATTTGCAATGGGTGTAAAAGTCAGAGGGAAGAAGGGATTGACATTTTAATTTGGTGCGAAAGTTCGGAAGGAAAGAAGGGATTTAAATGGGAAAGCATTGCAGAGGAAAGAGGGTACTTTGAAATGGGAAGCAGGCAGAGGAAAGAGGGATTTGAAATGGGTAGCATGGCAGAGGGAAAAGAGGGATTTTTGAAGTGGGTAAAAGCATTCCAGAGGAAAGAGGGATTTAAAATGGAGTCAGGCCGAAGGTAAAGGAGGTGATTGAAATGGGAGCAGTCAGGAAGGAAAGAGGTTAAATTTAAATGGGAGCAGTCGGAGGAAAAGGAAAATTGGGAAATTTGGGAAAGGGCCGTCCAGAGGAAAGAGGGATTGCAATGGGAGGCAGGTCCAGAGGAAAGAGGGATTGAAATGGGAGCAGGACTCGGAAGGAAAGGAAGGAATTGGAAAATGGGAAAGCAGTCAGGGAGAGAGGGAGGGAGAATGGGAGCAGTCGGAGGAAAAGGGGAAATTGAAATGGGAGGCAGTCGGGAAAGAGGGTTTGAAATGGGAAGCAGTCGGAGGAAAGAGGGTTGAAATGGGAGCAGTCAGAAAGGAAAGGGAGAAGATTTAAATGGAAAAAGTCCAGGGAGGGAAAGAGGATTATAAAGGAAGCAGGCAGAGGAAAGAGGGATTTAAATGGGAGCAGGCAGAAGAAAGAAGGATTAAATGGGAGCAGGCAGAGGAAAAGGGATTTAAATGGGAGTCAGTCAGAGGAAAGGGGATTTAAATGGAAAAAGGCAGGCAAGGAAAGAGGGATTGAAATGGGCAGTCAGGGAAAGAAGGATTTAAATGGGAGCAGGTCAAGGGAAAGAGGGATTTAAATGGGAAAAAGTTCAAAGGGAAAGAGGATTGGGAAAATGGAGCAGTCGGAGGAAAGGAAAGAATTTAAAAATGGGAAAAGTTTCAAAGAGGAAAGAGGGATTTTAAATGGAAGCAGGGAGACAGGAAAGGAAAGGAGGGACTTGAAAATGGGAGCAGTCAGAGGAAAGAGGGATTTAAATGGGAGCAGTCAAAGGAAAGAGGGATTTAAATGGGAAAAGTCAGAAGAAAAAGGGATTTAAATGGAAGTAGGCAGAGGAAAGAGGGATTGAAATGGGAGCAGTCAGAGGAAAGAGGGATTGAAAATGGGAGGGCAGTCAGAAAAAAAGGAAAAGGGATTTAAATGGGAAAAAGTCAGAGGAAAGAGGGATTGAAAATGGGAGCAGTCAGGAGGAAATGAGAGATTTAAAGTGGGAAAAGTAGAGGAAAAACGGGATTGAAATGGGAGCAGTCGGAGGAAAGGAGGGTAATTTAAATGGGAAAAGGTCAGGAGGAAAGAAGGGGATTAAATGGAAGCAGGGCAGGAAAGGAAAGGGAGGGATTCGGTGAAAAATGGGGGAGCAGGGCAGAGAAAAGAGGGATTGAAAATAGGGAAAAGTCAGAGGAAAGAGGGAATTTTAAATGGAAGCAGGGCAGAGGAAAGAGGGATTTGAAATGGGAGCAGTCAGAGGAAAGAGGGATTTAAATTTGGGAGGCAAGTCGGGAGGAAAGAGGGGATTGAAATGGGAGCAGTCAAGGAAGGAAAGGGAGGGATTGAAATGGGAGCAAGTCAGAGGAAAGAGGGATTGATTATGGAGCAGGTCAGGGAAAGGGAGGGGAAGTTTTGGGGAAAATTGGGAAATGGGAGCAAAAGTTCCCCGGGAGGAAAGAGGGATTTAAAGTGGGAAACAGTCAGAAGGATATAGGGATTTAAATCCGGGAAAACTTAGATAAAGAAAGGGAAATCAAATGGGAAAAAAAAAGGTCGGGAAAGGGAAAGGGATTTTAAATGGGGAAAACAGTCAGAGGAAAAGAGGGGGATTTATATGGGAGAAGGTCAAAGGAAAGAGGGATAAAGGGGAAATGTCGAGGCGAAAGGAGACTAAATTGAAATAGTCAGAGGAAATAGGGATTTAAATGGGAAAAAGTTTGGAGGAAATTATGGATTAATGGGAAAAGTCAGCGGAAAGAGGGATTTAAATGGGACAAAGTCCAAAGAAAACAGGGATTTAAATGGGGCGGAGAAAGAGGAATTAAATGGGACCAGTCAGAGGAAAGAAGGGATTTTAAATGGGAAACAGTCCGAGGAAAGAGGGATATTGGGGACAGTCCAAAGAAAACCAGGGATTTAAATGGGAGTTTTTCGGAGAAAGAAAAATGGGGATTTAAATTTGGGAAACAAGTTTTCAGAGAAAAGGAAAGGGATTTAAAGGGACAGTCCAAAGGAAAAGCGGTGATTTAAATGAAAACAATAAAGGGAAGCGAAAAGAGGAATTTAAATTTGGGAGCAGTTTCGGAGGAAAAGAGGGATTTAAACTGGGAGCAGTCGGAGGAAAGAGGATTTAAATTTTGGGAAAGCAGGTCGGGAGGAGAAGAGGGATTTAAATGGGAACAAGGTAATGAAAGCCGGGATTAACATGGGAACTCAGAGGGAAAGAGGGATTTAAATGGGAAGCAGTCGGAAAGAAGAGGGATTTAAATGGGAGCAGGGTTGGAGAAAGAGGGATTTAAATTGGGAACAGTCAAAGAAAAGCGGGATTTAAATGGGAACAGTCCGGGAAAGAGGATTTAAATGAAAGGGTCAAGGAAAGAGGGATTTAAATGGGAAGCATTCAGGAGGAAAGAGGGATTTAAATGGGAGTTTTGGGGAAAGAGGGGATTTGAATGGAAACAGTTGGAAGGGAAAGAGGGATTTAAATTGGGAAAAGTCAGAGGCTAAGAAGGATTTGACATGGGAGAAGTCAGAGGAAAGAGGGAATTGAAGTTGGGTGAAAGTCAGAGGAAAGAGGATTGAATGGGGAAGTCATAGAAAGAGGATTGAAGTGGGAAAAGTCGAGGAAATGAGGGGAATTAAAAGACAAATGGGAGACACATGTCAGAGAAAGCGGAGATTTAAATGGGAGCCGTCAGACAGAAAGAGGGATTTGAAGTGGAAAATTCAAGAGTACAAACTCGGATTGAAAATAGGGAGAAGTCAGACGAAGATGATTGTGAAATGGAGCAGTTTCAGAGATATGAGAGATTGAAAGGGCGAAGTTCGACACACAAAGCTGGATTAGTAAATGGAGAAGTCAGAGGAAAGAGGGATTAGAAAATGGTGACTCAGTACAGATGAAATCGGGATTGAAGTGGTGAAAGTCCAGAGGAAAGGGATTGAAATGGATCATTCATACATGAAAGAGAGATTTGGCAAAAGGGAGAAGTGCCAGAGGAAGTAGGGATTGAATGGACGACAAGCAGAGGAAAGAGAGTCTTGAAAAGGAAGAAGTCAGGAGGAAGATGGATTAAATGAGAGCATGCAGAGAAAGAGGGATTAAATGGAGCCGTCCAGAGGAAAGAGAGATTGCAAAGGGAGAAGTCATAGGATAAGAGGGATTGAAGGGAAATCAGCGAAAGATGGTATTGAAATTGGAGCAGTCAGAGGATAGATGGATTTAAATGAGTATAGCATGTCCAGAGGAAAGAGGGATTGAATGGGAGCAGTCAGAGGAAAGTGGGATTGAAATGGTATGCAGTCAGAGGAAAGGGGGATTGAAATGGGAGCATCGAGAAGAAGAGGGATTGAAATGGGAGCATCGAGTAAAGAGGGATTGATGGGGTCAGTCAGAGGAAAGGTATATTGAAATGGGAGGCCTCAGAGGACAAAAGGTATTGACTAGGAGCAGTCAGATGAAATGTGATATGAACTGGGAGCGGCCCAGAGGAATAAGGGGACTTTGAAATGGGGAAGCAGTCAGAGGAACGAGGATTGAAATGGGAGCATGTCAGACGAAAAGCATTTAAATTGGGAGGAGCAGTCAGAGGAAAGAGGGAATTTAAATGGAGCAGCCTAGGGCAGGAAAGAGGAAATTTAAATGGGACAGTCAGGAAAGAGGGATTGAAATGGGAGCAGTCAGAGGAAAAAGGGAAAGGGATTGAAATTTGGGAGGCAGTCAAGAGGAAAGGAAAGGATTGAAATGGGAAGCAGTTCAGAGGAAAAGGGAGGGATTGAAATTGGGAAAGGGCAGTCAGAGGAAAGCAGGACTTGAAATGGAGCCAAGGTTCGAGGAAAAAGGGAATTTAAATGGGAGCAAGTCAGAGGAAAGAGGGATTTAAAATGGGAAGCAGTAGAGGCGGAAAGAGGGAAATTTAAAATGGGAGCAAGTCAAGGAAACAGATGGATCTAAATGGGAGCAGAGGAAAGAGGGATTGAAATGGGAGCAGTCAAAGGAAAGAGGGATTGAAATGGGAAAAGTCAGAGGAAAGAGGGATTTAAATGGGAGCAGTCAGAGTAAAGAGGGATTTAAATAGGAGCAGTCAGAGGAAAGAGGGATTTAAATGGGACCAGTCAGAGGAAAGAGGGATTGAAATGGGAGCAGTCAAAGGAAAGAGGGATTGAAATGGGAGCAGTCAGAGGAAAGAGGGATTTAAATGGGAGCAGTCAGAGGAAAGAGGGATTTAAATGGGAGCAGTAGAGGAAAGAGGGATTGAAATGGGAGCAGTCAGAGGAAAGAGGGATTTAAATGGGAGCGGCCACAGGGAGGGGAAGCAGGGGGGATTGATGGAAGCGACGCACGTCCTGTTGCGGGCGTTTTAATATTCCGTCTGAGAAGGCAGGAGACCCCGCCGTTGCTTTACAAATGGCATGGTTGGAGCCTTTTTACCCTACACAAGGTCTGCTCACCCGTCAATTTCTCTCTCTCTGCTTTGCATACATGCATCTCACCGTTCTCCTCCCCTCCTCCTCCTCCCTCCCTTACCCACAATCCATTTGACCTCTTTCTGATAAAAAAGATTCACGGCCATTGTTGTTTTAGGAGTTGCTTACGTCTGTGTGTGTGTTTGTGTGTGTGTGTATTCTTCTTTTTCACTGTATCTTGCTTTAGTCTTCCCACATTCAGTAAAAGCTTTCTTTTTTTAAAGAGTATTATTTTTTTCACATCTCGTTTTCTTTCCCTCTGAATCAGGTGATACGTGACGAATTTCTTAATCAGCAAAAGGGAAAGAGAGATAACTAATATGCTTTTAATTCCAAAAGTGTATTACCAGCACAAAACGGAGACTCGGACACTCTGTAACAGATCGAAATTTTTACGATAAGGAAGCAGTTCTGTTGTATCACGGGGAACAGTTCGAATTTCACGTTATTAAGTAGGCTTCGGTCCTATCACATCAAAATGGAGGGAAAATAAGACGGCAACATCCGTAACAAAAACGATGAAGTAGAAAAAACAGCGAGACAAAAATGTATTAACTCAAAATAATCTTTTGTTCATGTATAGGCTAAAGGGGTAATCAGTCAAATGTATATGACTAATCAAGGTCCCTCTGGAAACGAAGAAAGAAGAAAAATGGATTGAACGCTGATAATTACGAGTTATGTGCAACTGAAGCCAAAAGACATATATAAGAGGAAGAACAAGTTACAGAAATGAACAATTTAATGATACCTGTGAGAAGTGGAAAGTAATGATCAGGCTTGTGTTGTGAGACTGGTCGAGAGAAGGCGAGGCTTCTTCATTTAACTTAATGGAACTTTGACCAAAAAGACACTTACGAACCGGATAGAGACGATCTGGAGTGGTAAGGGTCTGTTATAAAAGATGGCTACAGGCGAAGAATGAACAAGTACATACAGTGGAACTAAACACAAATATACCCTATATATAGTACATATAGGTATATCTTAGTTTGACCAGACCACTGAGCTGATTAACAGCTCTCCTAGGGCTGGCCCGAAGGTTTAGTTATTTTTTCGTGGCTAGGAACCAATTGGTCACCTAGCACCGAGACCTACAGTTTATTGTGGGATCCGAACCACACTCACACACACACACACACACTATATCGAGAAATGAATTTCTATCACCAGAAATAAATTCCTCTGATTCCGCGTTGGCCGAGCTGGGATTCGAACTTCGGACCACCGTATTGGCAGCCGAGCGCGAAAACCACTCGTCCAGCGAGGAACTGTATAGTACATATAAACACACACACACAAATATATATATATATATATATATATATATATATATATATATTATATATATATATGTATATAGACAGACACGCACACAAACAATAGGCTCAAAATATCGTTTAATATCCAGTTATGTAGCTCTACCTTGGAAATAATACCCAGGGGGATTTATATACCGAACGGGATTTACAACTGATAAGTGGTTCGTCCCCTGGCAGGATCGAACTGCCGAACAGCCAGGGCCAACGACGTTCAGCGGACGCTGTCTTCAACGTCAAATGAACGTCGGTATTATTTCTGAGGTAGAGCGAATTGGATGTTAAGCATTTGTAGCTTAATATTTGTAATATAAAATCACGGTGATGTGGTTAAAATTCAATATGTAGATATATGTATATACACACACACACACACACACACACATATATATATATATATATATATATATAGTATATGTATATATAATAATAAGAAAAGGTTCATAAAAAATGCTGTTGAAATAAAGAAAGGAAAGTATATGTGAGAAAAAGAACTGATAAAATGGGAGAAGGCTTGTATGTTGTGCATACAATAGTAAAATGTGCAGAAATTGTTACAAAAAACAGCTTCCAGACAGGAAACCATGAAGCAGGAAGTTTGAGCAACAAAATTTTAAGCTAACTTAGGTCGAATGCATCAGAGATACCTTCACACCAATCTGGTCAAAAGGATCAAAAGAGAAGATGAGATATCTTTAAAATATGAAGCCCTATCAACCATCAACAGCTCCAACATCCAACGCCCCCCCCCCCCCCCCCCCATCCAGCCCATAGTAATGTCGCATCTAGAGGACCAACATGGAGACCCTGATAAGGACAAAATAGAGAATCAGGGTATCCGAGAAAGAGAAAGTTAACTTGAACCGAGATTGTTATCCGGCAGCACTTGAAAGCGCTCACTGACTCACTTTCCTAGACTGTCACAGGACTCGGTTCTGCAGTGAAAGGTGAAAATCGAATCGAGGCAAAGTTTCAAGAAGCTGAAAAGCTACACCAAAAGGCAAGGATGAGAAACGCAAGGCAAAGGGCCATCCAGCTGAGGGTCGAAGAGCAGCCGCTGGGGCAGCTGCTGTTCAGAGACCCTTCTTGAGTACGGAAAGTGACGTCAAGTTTTGGATTTCTCAGCGGCGGTTGGAGTTCCAGTGATGGGACGGGCCAGCTTGAGGGATTAGAACGGTCACCTTCCTTTGGGATGGGCTGAACAAGTGCATGCTTTCAAGTGGAGGAGGAGAGGGACCTGGTGCACGCGAAGGAAGCGGAAGGGTCAGACTAAGGTCGAAGGATTGAAGAAAGACCAAAGAGGGCCTAAGGATTGAAATAGGACGCACAAGATCAACACAGAAGGGGCTACTGGTTCTCCCGTCCTACATAAATCCCTAGTTGAGCCACAGAGGAAAGTTTTGAAGCTGACTAACTTAAGGTTCTTAACCTTACACCTAATGACGCGAACTGAAATCGCGCGGGAAAAATCTAAAAACTAGTTTACGTTGTCAGATTTTATTTATTTCATTTATGCTTGGATACTTTCGACAGTATTTCATTTTACCTTAACAATAAAATATGTTCCAAGTATTTTCTGTCGAGAGGTACCCAGGTTAATAAAAAAAATATTTATATACATATATTGTATTATATTAATTATATATATATATATATATATATATATATATATCTATATATATAATATATATATATCACCGAGTTGTATCATCCTCCAGTTCTGTTTCTGAACATTCTATTTTTCCTGAGCAACATAATATGAAATTTACTCTCCCCTTATGAAATCAGAATTAAGATGAGTAATTTTGACTGTTTCTATGACTAAAGCGAAATCAAAACTATATTATTAGTAAAGTATATACCGAATGTAAACTATATAAAATCACGCAACACAATCATTACACCCATATATATATATATATATATTATATATATAGATATATATATATATATATATATATATTATATATATATATATATATAATATATATAAATTATATAATATATTATATATTAATTATATACTTCAGGGTATATTCCAGGGTATACATTTATATTCAAGAGATGAATTCGGATTGCCAACAGACGCAAGAGGGCAAATGCCACTCCCTCCAGGTTTTGTTACACCTAAATGGAAAACACGAAGACTCATGGTTAGAAAGGGGCAAATGTGGAGGGAGGAGGAGGAGGAGGGAGAAGAGGAGGAGAAGGAGGAGGCAACAGCCTCTATCATCAATGCTACTATGCTATTCCTGTGCTTCGGCGGTTAAGCCATTGTTGTCTGCCTGTGTGTGTGTGTGCTTGTGTCTGTGTGTGTCACATCTTTATCATCAGCAACGAAAGCAATTGATGTTTAGGGCAAATCGAGCCCTACCACCTAATAAGGGTCTCTCTCTCTCTCTCTCTCTCTCTCTCTCTCTCTCTGTGAGCGACTGTTACTAAGAGGTAAAGTTCTTACCAACCATATTGGTCTGAGAGTGTATTAGGCTTTGCTGAGTCATGAGGTTTCATTGTTTATAAAAGAAGATCTCTCTCTCTCTCTCTCTGTTTGTGTGCTTGTTTATTTATGACGACTTGGTGTTCTTACAGCTAATGCATGATACAGTTCTTTTTCTATAAATTGCGCAACATAAAGCAGGCTTCATTCCTGTACCTGGGTACTGCAATCATTTACATTATATCAGTTCTTTTGTTTTCATTAATTTTATATATTGACTGCATGAACTAGGATTTTGAATTTTATATATTGACTGGATGAACTAGTATTTCGAATTTTATATATTGACTGGATGAACTAGTATTTCGAACGATATGTTAATGTTATGCATTAAATTTGGTCGTGAAAAGATTCCTGTTTTCAGTAATATAAGTGATATGTGAATGAATATTCTATCGTACAAGAAACTGCAACAACAACAACAACTGGAGAGAGCAGTCTTGATATTCTTGACATCGTCAGTGTTTGTCAAAAATATCCTTTCTTATACCAGCAAGTCCTTTTATGATGGAAAAGGGACTTCGGGTAACATTATCCCAAATACCTTGATGACAGCGTGAAGCTTCAAACCTCATGCTAATATGTAGTAAAAAAAAAAAAAAAAAAAAAATATATATATATATATGTATATATATATATAATTAAATTATATATTATACATATATATATATATATATCATATATATATATATATATATACATATATATAATATATAATATATATATATTATAATAATATTATATATTAATTATATTCCCTTTTTTTCTACAATGGCAATATACGTTTTCTACAATTACATGTGTACACGCACGCGCACACACCCGCACACACACACACACACACACACACACATATATATATATATATATATATACATATATATATATATATATATATATATATATATATATATATATAGTATAAATAAGATTTAGAAAGAGCAAGAAAACAGAACAAATTTAAGAAACCAACATAAGAAAAATTTTTCCACAATAACATGTGTTAAACAAATTAAAATTCTAATATAAACATAAATTACGGAATAAGAACCGAATCAAACGGTATGTACCAATGCAAATACAACATAAAGCAAGGCAGAGTAAGTAATAAACATGACCTTAGAGAAAGTGAGAGAACGAAGACAAACTGTGAAAAAGAATGGGAAGAAACTGGGACAAAATCTCCCATGAATAAAAAGTGCGATTTAAAACGGTTATCAAAATATTCCGCTTCTTGCCGTTTTCTTTTACGAACAGCAAAGAATTGCCACTTTCTTGAATGACAAATTGTTGTCAAAAACAATAAAGAGTAAATCAGACATATTCATGGCAGATACTTCATAGCAAATGGGCCTGGCTGCTATCTAGTAAGAACGATAGGACATGGAAAAGAAAAAAAGAAAAAGAAAAAAAAGCCGAAGTTTCTTCGGCGCAATTAAGTTTTCTGTAGAGTGCATAATACTGCATGAAACTCTCAGCCATGGCCCGGTGTAGGCCTGTGTTGTTGGCACCTATAACGGTGCCAGACGCACGATGATGGCTAACTTAAACCTTATATAAAATAAAAACTACTGAGGCTAGAGGGCTGCAATTCGGTATGTTTGATGATTGGAGGGTGGATGATCAACATACCAATTTGCAGCCCTCTAGCCTCAGTAATTTTGAAGATCTGAGGGCAGGCACGAAAAGTGCGGACGGACAGACTAATAGCAATCTCAATAGTTTTCTTTTACAGGAAACTAAAATGCTACCAAGCCAACAGGAGCGGTGGTTCATGTCGTCGGGGCACTGCTGAGCCTCTCGTAGAGGTTCACGACGTGGCGCGAAAGCCCTGTAGAGACTTCACCTACAATCTTCTTCCCCTCTTCCCTGACTCAGTAGACAGAAGACAAAAGTAACTCCTGTATTAGACGTCTGTATCTTCTGTCATTCTTCTTTTAGCTGGACATTTGACTGAAATGCTAAGCAAACAATCTCTCTTTCTTTACTTCCTGCCGTTTTCATAATACAAATTTTCTGCCGAGGTCAGTGCACATTGCCCCCCCGCCCCCCTCCCCCCCCCCCCCGCCCCATCTTTTTTTTTTTTTTCTGTAACAATACGGTACCTAAAATGATTACCAACAAACAGGCGAGTCACATTTCGCCCTCAGGACACCTCACCTTTGGTTAACGGAATCTACTGTACATACGATGTCAACGAAGGACATGCAATACGAGTAGACTTTGCAAAACTATTTGTCATCGGTGATGGCGAATGGTATCAACTGCAACAAAAATGCTACTGAATAAATAATTATTTTATCATCAAAGTCATAACAATGATAGTGATACTTAGAACAAAATACTTTACTTTACACTGATAAACTTGCGTATTTTATTCCATAATGCAGACTGGTTAGAACGCTTTCATTTCTAAACAGGTGGAAGTTAACATTTGCCTTAAGCTAGTCTCACTGAGTGGACTTTGAAAAAAAAAGAACAAAAAAATGGGAGATATGATTATGGCTCTTGAGGGATGAAGATATACGTCAAACAACGTCAAGAGAGAGAGGAGAGAGAGAGAGAGAGAGAGAGAGAGAGAGAGAGAAACACTGTTGAGGAGGACAGCACCGAGTCAAGGGCCCTATTGATAAAGCTGTGGCCTTTTAAGGCGTCGCCGATCGTAAAGCGAACTTGAGGTTCATTCAGACCAGTAGTAGTGGCAAAGATCTTCTTCTGCAAATGAATGCGAGTGAGGGGCATCGACGCTATCACTTGCACAGGCCGGAAAAGATGGGGAGAAATGAGGGATGGAGGAAGAGGACGAGGAGGAGGAGGAGGAGGACGAGGAAGGGGGGAGGAATAGGGATTAACATGATGACGTGGATTAAGTAGAATGGGGAAGAGGAGGAGGATGCGGGGGAATAAAAGAATAAGGTAGATAGCAACCTGGGGATGGCAAAGGAGGAAAATGGGGTAAAGAAAGAGGAGGAGATGGAGAAGGGGAGAAGAGGGATGACATGATGATATAGATTAAGTAGCATACAGAGGAAGAAGTAGGGGAATAAGAGAATAAGGTAGATGGCAACTAAGGATGGTCATAAAGAAGGAAAATGGGGTAAGGGAAAGAGTAATAACAAGATGTTAGGATAACAGAAGAAGGACGAGGTGGATAAAGGAAAAGAACCAGAATAAAGAATGAAAAAAATCTAGAAAAGGGGGAAAGAGCCTAAAAATTAAGATGATAAAAGAAAATGGAAGAGGATGAGAATGGATGAACAAGAAGGAAAACTGAGGACGAAAGAGGAAGGCAAGAAAGATAATAAATATGAAAAGCACAAAAAAAATAGAAAGCAAGAAAACAAGGGCGAAAATAGAAGTGCGAAGAAAACGACTGAAATTGGGAGAAGGAGCGAGAGAAAGGAGACTCAGAGGAGGGTGTCAAGTATAAAAAAAAACATTGCAAAAGAAAATATGAATTACTGGTTGGGAGGAAGAAAGAAAGGAGAGGAGTTAGAATAGCCAAGAGATGAGAAAAAAGATGATGTTTGTATGGAAAAGAAGAAAATCAGGAAATAAAGGAACAGAGAAAGAAAGAACGAAGGATGCATAAAAAAGATGATGTAATAGATTAAAATATGTCAGGGAAAGATTAGGAAGAACAAAGAGACGTTAACAGGATATAAAGAGGATGAGACTGAAGAAGATTACCAAGAGAGAGAAGGAAGAACCAAAAGCAGAAGACGCCACAGAAGAGAGAGAGAGAGAGAGAGAGAGAGAGAGAGAGAGAGAGAGAGAGAGAGAGAGAGAGAGAGAGAGAGGTGCAGGTGGACAAGAACAGCATCGTCACACACAACCTGTGTTGGAGAGAGAGAGAGAGGAGAGAGAGAGAGAGAGAGAGAGAGAGAGAGAGAGAGAGTAGGTAGGTAGGTAGCAGAGAAGCGGCCTTGTCCAGGTGAATGCCCTGCTGTTGACCTTCACCTTGCACAGTTGGCGCCCGGCACCACCTTCTCATTGCTAATGCTGCTGGTGCTACCCCATCGCCCACCCCCATCCCTCGCCCCTACCAAACTGGCCCAGCAACCCACCCTTCTCCCCCTCCACCCACTTTCAACATTGCTCCCTGCCCACTTAAACCCTTTCCTCACATGGGCACGAGAAAATGAGGAAGCTGATCAAGCTTCAAACACGTACAGAGAGAGAGAGAGAGAGAGAGAGAGAGAGAGAGAGAGAGAGAGAGAGAGAGAGAATATATTCGATCTTGTTATTAAGCTTAGTGATGAGTCACCGCAGTAGATCTGAGGCGCAGATAGGACCAGGTCCAATTCAAGAATTCTGCATCGAAAATAATTGATCAGGAGGGTGACCTTTCATGTTACCAAGTCAAGCGCGTTACGCAAGACGTAACAGAGGGTTAACGGACATCTTACTTGGAAACACATCTTTTTATATCGCTGTTCGGAGGAGATTCGTTGCAGTTCGCGCGCATTATCTTCTCCGTTTCATTCATTTCCTCGTCTTCTGTCCCCAACTCTCTCCAGATCCCAAAATATCCGCTCAACAGATGACGATGATGCCCCTGGAGAAGTGTTTCCGAACTGCACACTTTGTGTGTCATTCTACATCGATATAACTAAGCTGATGCTCCTTTACTAATCAGGAACAAGTCCTTCCATTAGAAAAGTATTGTAGTTCGATTCAAATTCCTGCTCTGCATTTTCTTTTAGTCTTTTTATTGCTGCTTCTTAGTTTTATTTTTCTTTCGTTCTTCAGCTGTATAGACTATACGGCTTGACGTCTGATTCCATTCTTCCATTCTTAGGTTCGCCGCAAGATTGGCAAAAAGTTTTCGACAAGAGATTTTCTCTCCGGCGATAATCTATATATGTATATACATATATATATATATTCTCCGTGGTTATTTACAAATATATTCATACATGGTGTTCTAGAATGAGTCTTAAATTGTATTACATCCTACTGAAACCTGTAGACATTTTTGCCTCTTTCATTAGGAGGTGAACATCCAAGTAAGTATAATATTCCTTTCGCATCCCTCCTAAGGAACAGGTTCTGTGATGAGGGAAGAGAAACGTCTTTTCCGTCTGTTACCGAACCGGACAATATTGCGATAAGCAAGGACGTACCAGGAAGTACGAGGCAATCGGTGTATCTTCGACCCGAAAGCTTCAGCGTCTCGCGCTCCGGACAAAGAAGAAGAAGAAGGAAAAACCAGGGATTTCCATAACAATCAGCGTCGGAACAGAAAGTCAGATTCTCTTCAAAGGAGACTGGTTGAATGACTCCACATTGGCTCATGGGAATTCCAAAGGTAAGCCTAACAATTATTCAACATTTATTCTTTCGTTCTAGTTTTTTGCTGTAGGAGGAGTACAGAGGCTTCTGAGATCCGGAATGCACTGATGTTTTGGGATGCTCGCAATAAAACTAAAGGTCAAAATGCGCAGAATTCAGTGATAGTTTACCTACATCTGCTTAACTATACGATTGGCTTGATTAACAAATTCACCGCGAGCTTTTGCAGGGTAAGCAGATTCGTCAGTATCTGATTACACTGGTCCATCTCGTCTCTCTATATCAATTTCTGGTTGAGCCATATTAATTATTCACTAGGACTAAACCCTCTGATATTTTAAACGGAAAACCTGTATGCCTAATTACAGAGTATTATGGCCTATTTTGAGACAATTTCCTCAACAATGAAGTAAACACTTTTAGGGAAACACAGTAATGACCTGGAGGATAACGTGAAGACACCCTCCCCTCCCCTCCCCTTCCCTTCCCACTCTGTTGATTTCACCCCTTTCTGTTTTGTAGATTTAAGACTAGCCCCTTTCCACTCTGTAGATTTAAGCCTCTATCCGTTCTGTAGATTTTACACAAGACCCTTTTCACTGTAGATTTAAGCCTCCTTATGTACTGTAGATTTCAGACAATCCCCTTTCCACTTTGTAGATTTAAACCCTTTCCATTTTGTAGATTTAAGATAAATCCTTTCCACTTTGTAGATTTAAACCCTTTCCATTTTGTAGATATAAGATAAATCCTTTCCACTTTGTAGATTTAAACTCTTTCCATTTTGTAGATTTAAGATAAAAACCTTTCCACTTTGTAGACTAAGGCCCTTTCTGTTTTGTAGATTTAATACAAGCCACTTCCCATTTCGTAGATTTAGGCCACGTTTTGTTTTGCAGATTTAAGACATGTTCCTTTTTTATTTTTTAGATTTAAGACAAGCACCTTTCTACTTTGTAGATTTAAACCCCATTATGTTTTTGTAGTTAAGAAAATCCCCTTTCTATTTTGTAGATTCAAGAAAAGCCTCTTTCCATTTTGTAGAGTCAAGACGAACCCCTTACAATTTTGTTGATGTAAGCTAAGCCCTTTCCAATTTTGTTTGTTTATTCACGAAAAGCCCTTTCTATTTTGTAGATTCAAAACAAGCCTTTTTCCATTTTATAGATTTAAGACACGCCCCTTGCCATTTTGTAGATTTAAGGTGGGTTATAAAAAAAAAGGCGAAAAGGTAGCTCGTGCTTTCCTTAAGTACAGGAATAATCAATATGGGCCCACAACCTTAATAAGTCTTTCAGCTGTTTATCTCGCCTGAAGAAATAAATATACATGAAGATTTACCATTTAACGGGGAGATTTACTATTTTACGGGACGATTTACACGCCCATGGGTCTCCAGAGCCCACAGATTTTAACGTAGTTTTACATTTAATTCTAGTCTTTCTACTTAGATTTTTTCCCAGTTTCTTCTTCCTTCTTTTAAGAGTAGACATTACCCGTACATTTTAAAGTGACCACTGCGTTGTTCGTAATTTCATAAATTCTAAAAGCCTGAAATAATATTTTCGTTGAATTTTGATCTCGGTATCACCGAACGCTCAACATGAACTTCCATCATGTACTTAAAAACTATTTGAACCTTTTAAAAGAAAATCTCAGTTTCATGGGCAAACGTTGCTCTTCCAAGGGTTTAAATGTAGATCACAGAAGTCTCTGGTTAGTACAAGAGGCAACAACCCCCCCCCCCCTCTTTTTAATTTCTCTTTTAGAACTGAATTTATTCCCATGAAATATATGAAGCCCATTTTTGGCAAAAACATAATTTCTTTTTGTACGGGTTTTCTCCTTGTACATGTGTGTATGTATGTTGTAAATATATGTATAAATATATATATATATATATATATATATATATATATATATATATATATATATATATATAATTAGCATCATTGTAATCAATATCACAGTCGCCACGAAAACATTGGGAATCATGAAGCAAGAAAATATCATATGCAGAACTTGTAACAGACCAAAACGAAATCACTGCATAACCAGAAAATTTGTACAGACACTCCAAGCCAGAATAGTCCCATATGCAACTACGAGCCAAAAGGTCTTAATATAACTGACAGGCGGGAAAAGTAAGATAATTGTTCATTCAATGATACACTGAAGAAATTAAACGGAGAGAAACCAAACTTATAAGACAATTCAGTGACTGTAGGATGTTATTTAATGATCGATTCTATTAATTGCTATATCAACGAGGGTAAAAAATATAGACACGAATTTCACACCTGAGCACCAGACATCCATCGAGTCTCGACTCAATCGTCCGTTCCGCTTAACTTTCGGTGTTAACCCTCTCAATAAATGGCGGGTTGGGAGTGGCTTTAAGGCTTTTTTTGTTTTACTTCCTCCCTCCCTCCTCCCCCATCCACCATTCCATCACACAACCTGGCACGCATATACACGCGCGCATGCGCATGCGGCTATGCGAAAACTCCCGGGGGAATTTCGAAAACAGGACACGAGCCTAACACGGCATAAAATCACGCGCTGGCGATCCCGCAGTTGCATTCCTGGAACGTCGCCTAAAATACGGCATTATTGTCGTCCGGTTGCTTTTGGGAATCGTCCCTCCATTATTTACTGCTTGCTCGGCTAACTAACGACTGCTTTTATGGACTGATTGAAAGCTCGCCAATTTTTTTTTCTCTCTCTCTCTCTCCTATTGGAAATTCCATAGACACATAAATCCTATTAGGGGCGATTCGTATGCGACTTGTGCTTCACGTCGAGGCGAAAAAATGAAACTCCAGCTGCGATTCGCCTTTTAAGTTCATCACTCATTTTCGGACAAATGTCGCAGCACGATGGAATATGTACAAGAGATTTCATTCAAGTTTCAACTTCTTTTCTGAATAGAATTTTACCTTTTCTGCTCTTTTTTCAGTACTGAATAAAAAGTGATTTTTTATTTTTTCGATAATGAATGAATATTCATCCTTTATTTGACAATTATTGAATAAATATTGATCTTTTATTTTTCCAGTACTGAATAAATACTGATCCTTTATTGTTCAAGTACTGAATCAATATTGATCCTTTACCTTCCACAACTGAATATAAATTGATCTTTTATTTTTCCAGTACTGAATAAATATTGATCTTTTATTCTTCCAGTACTGAATAAATATTGATCTGTTATTTTTCAAGTAATGAATAAATATTTATCTTTTATTTTTCATTTACTGAATAAAAACTGCTCTTTTATTTTTCTAGTAGTGAATAATATTAATCTTTTATTTCTATTAATATTCTACTTTTCAATTACTAAATAAATATTGATTTTTTTATTTTTCCAGCATTGAATAAAGATTGATCTTTTATTTTCAGTACTGAATCAACATTCTTTCATTTTTCCAGTAATGAATAAATATTGATCTTTTATTTTTCCAGTACTGAACAAATATTGATCTTTTAAATTTCCAGTACTGAATAAATATTGATATTTCAATTTTCCAGCATCAAATAACTACTGATCTTTCATTTCTCGAGTTATTCTCGAGTTATGAACAGACATTCTTTCATTTTTTCAGTACTGAATAAATATTGATCTTTTATTTTTCCAGTACTGAATTCACATTGATCTTTTATTTTTCCAGTACTGAATAAATATTGAACTTTTATTTTTCCAGTACTGAATACACACTGATCTTTTATTTTTCCAGTACTGAATAAATATTGATCTTTTATTTTTCCAGTACTGAATAAATATTGATCTTTTATTTTTCCAGTACCGGATATGAAATGATCTTATATTTCAGTCACATGCAGGGTTAAAATACTGACAAATCATTTTCAACACATCCAAAGATAGAAACTGGACAGTAGGAGAAGCATTACGATTTTCTCTGAAAATCTGGGTCCAATTCCACCTTCGGGTTTTTTCCCCGGAGGGATGTTGCATCATCTCTAAAAATGAGAAAAATCACTCAACTGTATTCTAGTGCTACAAAATTTTATGTAAGGAAGTTATTACCCTATTCTTGAGGCGCTAATTTGTGAAAATAACAAAGGGCCAAAGGACTAAGAAAACATATCACGATCCACCCTCGAAACTGTGTTCGTGAGTAACTGAAATGATGTCTTCGTAAGATCATACAAAATTAATTCCAAAGAAATTAAAATCATCATAAATCAAATTCTGTAGCATGCGCAAAACTTGAGTACAGAGAGAGAGAGAGAGAGAGAGAGAGAGAGAGAGAGAGAGAGAGAGAGAGAGAGAATTGCTGTGCATCTCCAGACAGCTGGGCTCTGCTAATTCTTCAGTTTGTTTCCTATCAGGGATGATATACATACCTCAAATTCTTTAAATAAAAATGAAAATAAAAATGAGGTATTTAACTCAAATTCTATAATCAAAGAGGGAACGATTCACGCCATTCTCAAATTCAAAAGGAAATGTTTAACTTAAATTCTTAAATCAAAGAAGTAACTATTAACCGAAGTTCTCAAATTCAAAAGGAAGTATCTTACGCAAATTGTTCAATTCAAAAGGAGACATTTAATTCAAATTCGTAAGCTTACAAGGAAATATCAGGCTCAAATTCTTCAATTCCTGAGGACGCATTTAATTCACATACTACTTGAAATCAAAAGGAAGTTTCTAACTCAAAATCTTAAGATCAAAAGGAAGTATTTAACTCGTTCTCAAATGAAAGATGAAACATTTAAATCGAGCTCTCAATTTCAAACAGAAATATTCAACACAAATTCTTAAATCAAAGAGGAACCATAGTCTAACCCAAGTTCATAAATTTAAAAGGAAGTATTTAACTCAAATTCTGCAATTCAAGAGGAAACATTTAATTAAAATTCTTTCAATCACAAGGGCGTATTTAACTCAAATATTCCAACTCACGAGGAAACATTTAATTCAATTCCTCAAATTCAAAAGGAAATATTCAACTCAAATGTTACAATGAGAGAGTAAACACAGAACTTAATTCCTCAAATTTAAAAGAAAATATTTCACTCAAATTCTTCTATTCAAGAGCGAAACTTAAGGTCAAGTTCTCAGTTCAAAAGGAAACATTTAACGTAAATTCTCAATTCAAGAGGAAAATTTAAATCGAGTTCTCTAACTCAAAAGGAAACATTGAACTCAAATTGTCTAAATCAAAAGGAAATATTAAGAAAAAAAGGAAATATTTCTGGACACGACAGTCAACGTCAACATTACTAGTGCTTCGAAGCACATCTGGCTAGTAAATGACGCAAAAAATAACTCTCTCTCTCTCTCTCTCTCTCTCTCTCTCTCTCTCTCTCTCTCACTCTCTCTCTCTCTCTAGGGAAAAAAGGCCATCCCACTGCAGCAACCAAATAGGAGGATTAGATATCCGGATGATCCACACTCTTACATAAGGGCCAAAGTGCTTTAAAGGGCTTCTTCCTTTGGTGGCTTTGCTTCTTTACTGATAGGCGAACGCGCATAATACATCCACGCAGGCACATAAGCAATGCACTACCTGATTTTATGATTTTTTTTTTTTTCAAATGGCCTTTCTGATTGAGGGAGGTTTCTCTGGGAAAATAAACACAGAGAACCTGATTTTATGGTTTTTTATTTATGTATTTACTTATTTTTTTCTGTGGGAAAATAAACAGAGAATCGTTATCACAGTCAGGTTCGTGTTGATATTATGGAACTTAACACTGATTAAATATAGATTAAATAATATATATATATCTGGTATATATATATTATATTTATATATATATATATATATATATACTATATAATATAAATATATATTATCTATCTATATATATATATATATTAGTATATATATAAACTATATATATATAGATATATGTACTTACATATATATGTGTGTGTGTGTGTTCACATTATCCTCTTGTCCATTCGGGAAAATTACCTTTAAACTGTAGTCTTTGATAATTCCCTTGATTCAAATACGGGTATCCAAATCCTTTTAGCTTACAAAATTAAGAATTTACGTCTTGATAGACTTATCTTACTTCTAACTACACTACTTTTTAAAAGATGTTTTACTTGGTAAATACATACACAAAATCACGAGGCTGGAAAATCTTATTATCAGTCAATTAACTACCCCGATGAATTTCTTCTAGCTACAAAAATTACCCTCTCTATTCGCTATTTTCCTACATTTCTGTCCTTAGTGAATATTTTGGGTGCTTTCAAAAGTCGGGTTTCTTTGATTAACTATTTTTTATAGGTAAATAACTTGAAAAGTTTCCACTCTTGAAAAATTTGGTTAATGAAGTTTACAATGCGACTTTGTACATTTCATAAACTATCTTTATATATATTTTCTGCTGGAAATATTTTTAATCAGTTTTTAAAATTACTTTAAAAGGCTTCAATTTGCCTGGTGAAACTTACAAAGCAACTGTCTATCGAAGATGACGCAATTTCCACATATGTTTCACCTCCTTTGGAACGAGATACATTTGGGGGGGGGGTTAGTATCGCCTTACAGTGAGTCAGTCTCTTTATGCCAGACCTATATATGTCATGATTTCACTCCCATACCCGCGTCCACGTCGTTTCTGAAAGCTCCTATACGTCGGACCTTAGTTTCGTCATGTCTAGGTTGTCTCAACTTAGTAACCTCGGCTTTTAGGTCTTGCAAATTTTATCTTACATTCAGTCCACTATATTATTTTATGCAGCATCTTGCATTCGGGGATCGGGAGGGTGGGGGGAGACATGACGGGTAGCGCCTGGTTCCAGAGCACCGTAGCGTGCGCCATCAAGCTGGTATGTAATATAGTTTTGTGTTCACGTTTTTGTTCTAACACTGATAAGAGTTTCGCTTACATTAATAAATTTTCTTACACTATTCCTATGCCGTTTTGCATTCAACTCTTTTTCACATTCATATGGTTTTGCATTTCAGTCCTTTATCTCATTCATGCCGTCTTGAATTCAGTCCTTTCCTTTATTCATGTCGTATTGCATCCAGTTCTATTCTTTATTTATGCCGTCTTGCATTTAGTTCTTTTCTAAATTCCCGTCGTCTTGCATTTGGTTCTTTTCTATATTCATGTCGTCTTGCATTCAGTTCTTTTCTTTATCCATGTCGTCTTGCATTTTTTTTCTTCTTCTTCATGTCGTCTTGCATTCAGTTCTTTTCATTATTCATGTCGTTTTGCATTCAATTCTTTTCTTTACTCATGTCGTCGTGCATGCAGTCCTTTTCTTTATTTATGTCATCTTGCATTCAGGTTTTTTTTTCATGTCTTGCATTCAGTTCTTTTCTTTATTCATGTCGTTTTGCATTCATTCTTTTCTTTATTCATGTCGTCTTGCATTCAGTTCTTTTCTTTATTCATATCGTCTTGCATTCATTCTTTTTGCTTTATTCATGTTCCGTTTTGGCCATTCAATTCTTTTCTTTTATTCATGTCGTCTTGCATTCATTCTTTTCTTTATTCATGTCGTTTTGCATTCAATTCTTTTCTTTATTCATGTCGTCTTGCATTCATTCTTTTCTTTATTCATGTCGTTTTGCATTCAATTCTTTTCTTTATTCATGTCGTCTTGCATTCAATTCTTTTCTTTATTCATGGTCGTTTTGGCATTCAATCTTTTCTTTATTCATGTCGTTTTTGGCATTCAATTTTCTTTCTGTTATTCATGTCGTCCCTTTGCATTCAGGTTCTTTTCTTTATTCATGTCGTCCTTGCATTCAGGTTTTTTTTTTTTCATTGTCGTTCTTGCAATTCAATTCCTTTTCTTTATTCAATGTCCGTTTTTCTTTGCATTCCCTCTTTTCTTTATTTCATGTCCGTCTTGGCATTCGTTGGTTCTTTTCTTTATTCATGTCGTCTTGCATTCATTCTTTTCTTTATTCATGTCGTTTTGCATTCAATTCTTTTCTTTATTCATGTCGTTTTGCATTCAATTCTTTTCTTTATTCATGTCGCTGCATTCATTCTTTGTCTTTATTCATTCGTTTTGCATTCAATTTTTTCTTTATTCATGTTCGTTTGCATTTCAATTCTTTTCTTTATTCATGTTCGTTTTGCATTCAATTCTTTCTTTATTCATGTCGTCTTGCATTCAGTTCTTTTCTTTATTATTCATGTCGTTTTTTCTTGCATTTCAAGTTTTTTTTTTTCATTGTCGTTTCTTGCATTCAATTCTTTTCTTTATTCATGTCGTTTTCGTTGCATTCATTCTTTTCTTTATTCATGTTCGTCTTCATTCAGTTCTTTTCTTTATTTCAATTGTCGTTTTTCTTTGCATTCATTCTTTTCTTTATTCATGTCGTTTTGCATTCAATTCTTTTCTTTATTCATGTCGTTTTGCATTCAATTCTTTTCTTTATTCATGTCGTCTTTGCATTTTTCATTTCTTATCTTATTCATTGTTTCGTTTTGCATTCAATTCTTTCTTTATTCATTGTCGTCTTGCATTCATTCTTTTCTTTTATTCATGTTGTTTTGCATTTTCAATTTCTTTTCTTTATTCATGTCGTTTTTGCATTCAATTCTTTTCTTTATTCATGTCGTTCTTGCAATTCATTCTTTTCCTTTTATTCCATGTCGTTTTTTGCATTAATTCTTTTTCTTTAATTTCATTTTGTTCGTTTCTTGCATTCAGTTCTTTTCTTTATTCATGTCGTTCTTGGCATTCAGTTCTTTTCTTTATTCATATCGTCTTGCATTCATTCTTTTCTTTATTCATGTCGTTTTGCATTCAATTCTTTTCTTTATTCATATCGTCTTTGCAGTCATTTCTTTTCTTTTCCATGTCTTGCATTCAATTCTTTTCTTTATTCATGTCGTTTTGCATTCAATTCTTTTCTTTATTCATGTCGTTTTGCATTCAATTCTTTTCTTTATTCATGTCGTCTTGCATTCAGTTCTTTTCTTTATTCATGTCGTCTTGCATTCAGTTCTTTTTCTTTAATTCAATATCGTCCTTGCATTCATTCTTTTCTTTATTCATGTCGTTTTGCATTCAATTCTTTTCTTTATTCATATCGTCTTGCGTTCAGTTCTTTTCTTTATTCACGTCGTCTTGCATTCAGTCTTCTTTCTTATTCACGCCTTCTCGCATCACCCTTTTCGTTTATTTATGCTGTCTTACGTTCAGTCTTCTTCCTTCTTCATCTCTTTGCTTTGCAGTTCCCTTTCTTTCTTCATGTCATCCTTGCCTTCAGTTCTTTTCTTTAATTCATGTTCGTCTTGCGTTCAGTTTTCTTTTCTTATTTCATGCGTCTTGCCATTTCAGCTTCTTTCTTTATTTCATTGTCCGTCTTGCGTTTCAGTTCCTTTCTTTATTCATGTCGTCTTGCATTCAGTTCTTTTCTTTATTCATGTCGTCTTGCATTCAGTTCTTTTCTTTATTCATATCGTCTTGCATTCAGTTCTTTTCTTTATTCATGTCGTCTTGCATTCAGTTCTTTCTTTTATTCATGTTCTTCTGCATTCAATTCTTTTCTTTATTTCATGTCAGTCTGCATCAATTCTTTTCTTTATTCATTGTCGTTTGCATTCAATCTTTCTTTATTCTGGTTCGTCTTGCATTCAGTTCTTTTCTTTATTCATGTCGTCTTGCATTCAGTTCTTTTCTTTATTCATATCGTCTTGCATTCATTCTTTTCTTTATTCATGTCGTTTTGCATTCAATTCTTTTCTTTATTCATATCGTCTTGCATTCATTCTTTTCTTTATTCATGTCGTTTTGCATTCAATTCTTTTCTTTATTCATGTCGTCTTGCATTCAATTCTTTTCTTTATTCATGTCGTTTTGCATTCAATTCTTTTCTTTATTCATGTCGTCTTGCATTCAGTTCTTTTCTTTTTCATGTCGTCTGATCAGTTCTTCTTTATTTCATATCGTTCTTGCATTCATTCTTTTCTTTATTTCATGTCGGTTTTGCATTCAATTCTTTTCTTTATTCATATCGTCTTGCGTTCAGTTCTTTTCTTTATTCACGTCGTCTTGCATTCAGTCTTCTTTCTTATTCTCGCATCAACCCCTTTTCTTTATTTATGCTGTCTTACGTTCAGTCTTCTTCCTTCTTCATCTCATCTTGCTTTCAGTTCCTTCTTATTCACGTCGTCTGCCTCAGTTCTTTCTTATTACATGTCGTCTTGCGTTTCAGTTCTTTTCTTTATTCATGTCGTCTTGCATTCATTCTATTTCTTTATTCATGTCGTCTTGCATTCAGTTCTTTTCTTTATTCATGTCGTCTTGCGTTCAGTTCTTTTCTTTATTCATGTCGTCTTGCATTCAGTTCTTTTCTTTATTCATGTCGTCTTGCATTCAGTTCTTTTCTTTATTCATGTCGTCTTGCATTCAGTTCTTTTCTTTATTCATGTCGTCTTGCATTCAGTTCTTTTCTTTATTTAGTCTCTTGCATTTTAGTTCTTTTCTTTATTCATGTCGTCTTGCATTCAGTTCTTTTCTTTATTCATGTCGTCTTGCGTTCAGTTCTTTTCTTTATTCATGTCGTCTTGCATTCAGTTCTTTTCTTTATTCATGTCGTCTTGCATTCAGTTCTTTTCTTTATTCATGTCGTCTTGCATTCAGTTTCTTTTTCTTTTATTCATGTCGTCTGCATTTTAGTTCTTTTCTTTATTTCATGTCGTTCTTGCAATTCAGCTTCTTTCTTAGTTCATGTCGTCTTGCGATTCAGTTCTTTCTTTAATTCATGTCGTCTTGGCATTTCAGTTCTCCTTTATTACTGTCGTCTTGCGTTCAGTTCTTTATCTTTATTCCATTCGTCTTGCGTTCAGTTCTTTCTTTATTCATGTCGTCTTTGCATTCAGTTCCTTTTCTTTATTCATGTCGCTTGCATTCCAGTTCTTTCTTTATCATATCGTCTTGCATTTCAGTTCTTCTTTATTCATTCGTCTTGCAATTCCAGTTCTTTTCTTTATTCATTGTCTTCTTGCATTTCAATTCTTTTTCTTTATTCATGTCGTCTTGCATTCAATTTCTTATTTCTTTATTCATGTCGTTTGCATTCAATTCTTTTCTTTATTCATGCGCTTGCATTCAGTTCTTTTTCTTTATTTTCATGTCGTCTTGCATTCAGTCTTATTCTTTATTCATATCGTCTTGCAATTCATTCTTTTCTTTATTTCATGTTCGTTTGCATCAATTCTTTATCTTTATTTATATCGGTCTTGCATTCCATTCTTTTTCTTTATTATGTCGTCTTGCATTCAGTCTTTTCTTTATTCATGTCGTCTTGCATTCAGTTCTTTTCTTATTCATGTCGTTTTCTTGCAATTCAGTGCTTTTGCTTTATTCATGTCGTTTCTTGCATTCAGTTTCTTTTCTTTCTTCATGTCGTCTTGCATTTCAGTTCTTTTCTTTATTCATGTCGTCTTGCATTCATTCTTTTTCTTTTTTTTATTCATGTCGTTTTCTTGCATTCAGTTTTCTTTTCCTTTATTCAGGTCGTCTTGCATTTAGTTCTTTTCTTTAATTCATTGTCGTTGCTTTGGAATTCAGTTCTTTTCTTTTTATCATGTCGTCTTGCGTTCAGTCTTTTCTTTTCATTCAGTCGTCTTGCATCAGTTCTTTTCTTTATTCAGGTCGCTTTTGCATTCAGTTCTTTTTCTTTATTCATGTCGTTTTCATTTGCGTTCAGTTCTTTTCTTCTTTACTTCATGGGTAATTTTGGCATTCAGTCTTTGTTTCTTTATTTCATGTAGTTTCTTTTTGCATTCAGTTCGTCTTTATCATTATTCCGTCTTGCATTCAGTTCTTTTTCTTTATCATGTCGTCTTGCGTTCAGTTCTTTTCTTTAGTTCACCTTCTAATTCATTGTCTTATTGCATTCATTATTTTCTTTATTCATGTCGTCTTGCATTCAGTTCTTTTCTTTATTCATGTCGTCTTGCGTTCAGTTCTTTTCTTTATTCATGTCGTCTTGCATTCAGTTCTTTTCTTTATTCATGTCGTCTTGCATTCAGTTCTTTTCGTTATTCATATCGTCTTTTGCAGTTCATTTCGTTTTCATTTTTTATTCATGTCGTGCAATTCAATTCTGTTCTTATTCATTTCGTTTTGCATCAATTCTATTTCTTTATTAATTGTCGTCTTGCATTCAATTTTTTCTTTTATTCATGTCTTTTGTTTGCATTCATAATCGTATTCATTGCGTTTTTGCATTCAATTCTTTTCTTTATTCATGTCGTCTTGCATTCAGTTCTTTTCTTTATTCATGTCGTCTTGCATTCAGTTCTCGTTCTTTTATTCTATGTACGTCGTTTGCATCATTCTTTTCTTTTCTTTATTCATGTCGTTTTGGCTTGCATTCAGTTCTTTCTTTATTCATAATCGCTTGCGTTCAGTTCTTTTTCTTTATTCATCGTCGTCTTGCAGTTTCAGTCTTTTCTTTCTTCTTATTATGCGGTCTTGCATTCAGTTCTTTTCTTTATTTCATGTCGTCTTGCATTCAGTTCTTTTCTTTATTCATCGTCTTCTTCAGTTCTTCCATCGTGCTTTCCAGTTACTTTTCGTATTCTTCATTGTCGTCTTGCTTCAGTTCTTTTCTTTTTTATTCATGCGTCTTGCGTTCAGTCTTTTCGTTTATTCATATGTCGTCTTGCATTCAGTATTCTTTATTCATGTCGTCTTGCATTCAGTTCATTTTTCTATTCATGTCGTCTTCGTTCATTCAGTTCTTTTCTTTGCATTCAGTTCTTTTCTTTATTCATGTCGTCTTGCGTTCAGTTCTTTTCTTTATTCATGTCGTCTTGCGTTCAGTTCTTTTCTTTATTCATGTCGTCTTGCATTCAGTCTTCTTTCTTATTCACGCCTTCTCGCATCAACCCCTTTTCTTTATTTATGCCGTCTTACGTTCAGTCTTTTTCCTTCTTCATCTCATCTTGCTTTCAGTTCCTTTCTTATTCACGTCGTCTTGCCTTAAGTCCTCTTTCTTATTCATGTCGTTTTGAATTCATTGATTTTTCTTATTCATGTCGTCTTGCATTCAGACTTCTTTTTTATTTGTGTCGTCTTGCATTCAGTCATTTTTTTTATTCATGTCGTCTTAAAATCATATCTTCCTTATTCACGCACTGCTTTTTCTTATTCATGTCTCTTGCATTTAGCCTTTTCCCTTATTCATGTCATCTTGCATTTAGTCCATTTTCTTATCTACGTCACGTCGTCTTTCATTTAGTCCTCTTATGTATCTAAGTCATATCTTGAATTCATTCACTTCCATTATTTAATCTGGATATAAATCATAAAATCAAAATCTTCTCGTTAACAGAGAGTGTTTATTGTCATTTATGTCATATCTCCGCCTCCTTTTAATCAATGGCCCCTTTTAGTTGCACCATGTCCTTAGGTCTTGAATTTGCTAACCTCCCTTCTTGACGCTGTCAACGTTGTCTTAAAATGAGCAAATAATAATAATATTAATATAATGAAATATTCTAAAATGCTGAGTAAAGGAAAAATAACACAAATAAAACACAATCATAAAAATCTTAAAAACAGACATGAGTCCTCTTGCCATCAGTGCATATTTTAATGTGTTATCTCTACATCACCTTATTTGAATCCTCTCTTCTCGCCTGGTGTCCTCCTCCTCCTCCTCCTCCTCCTCCTCCTCCTCCTCCTCCTACCTCATCACATCATCATCATCATCATCATCGTGCCTTCAGTCCTTTCTCCTACGAAAAAAACATCTCCACATTCCCGTATCTCGACTTCACTCTTATCCCCATCGTCTTGAATTCATCCCTTCTCCCCATGTGGGTCGTTGATTTTTTTTTACCACCAAACCCCTTAACTTAAGGGACATTTTTTTCCCCCATTACAGGAGACTTTTAGACTTTTTTATTTCTCCTCTTCCCGGCGTCAGATTTCGTCATCGCTAATTGACGGTAAGTGAAGTTGGACAAAGGGGTCACAGGTATGGTTACAATTCTATGGACAGGTGAAGGGGTAACTCAATGCCAGTATGGACCCATTTTAAACTGGGTACGCAGATGATACGTCTGATCTATCTATCTATCTTTTTTATTTACGCTAACTGAGCAAATGAAACAGAAAACTCTGCATCTTCTTTTATAAGAATTTAAAGATATTTATAATGATTCAATGACAGACTTCAGTTTAAGTAAAAAAAAAAAATAATCTATCAAAGTTATATCAGGACGGAATGATGAGGTAAAAGAGGTTCATGCCACTGCTCGAGAGAGAAGTTTCTCATTTGGAGAGATATGGGTGCATGGACCTCGGAGTGGTTATGTCTTTGAGGCCGTGAAATCTTCTAGATCTTTGTTTAGCTGTCTTTAAAATAATGTCAAGAGAATGAAAGTGATTATAGGGGTAAGAGGATGTTGCAGAATTCAACTGGAAAGAGGTATAAAGAATTTTGGAATGATGTTAGACAAGCTTAAAATCATAATAAAATATATCCGCAAAGAATAGATTAACAGCGAACACTTATATGAGATTTGTGAAATTTTTTTCCTCTAAATATAGATCAATATTGGATAAACAACAAAACAGAATTTATATGAAATCCCAAAGAGTATATAGAGTTGAGATGAATACAGAATTTAGGCCAAAAGCCCAAGCACTTGGACCTATGAGGTCATTCAGCGCTGAAATGTAAATTGACAGTAAAAGGTCTGAAAGGGGCAACAGGAGGAAAACCTGGCAGTTGCATCATGAATCAAGTGTTAAGAGAAGGTGGAAAGTAAGATGAAGAAAGAGAATACGAAAGGAGGTGCGGTAAAAGGAACGAAAGTGGTTGCAGTTAGGGGTCGAAGGCACGCTGCAAAGAACCTTAAGTAATGCCTACAGTGCACCGCATGAGGTCCATTGACGGCACTAACCCCCTACGGGGACACAAAGAGTTATATATTAGGGGAAGGATAAGGTTCAAATATCATTAAGATTCCACGTGCATGACACAAAGAAAGTTATTCATAACCTTTATCCAGGTACGGGAGACGATAACAGCCATTCGAACCAACTAAAATTGGGTCCTGATGTTTGCAATGAGTTTCTCTCTATGGAATATTCTAGTTTTATCATTCATTGCTATATTCCTTTGGGTATGTTGAGAGGTGTAATCACTCCTATTATTGAAGACAAGTTTGTAGACACATCGAGCTCCGATAATTACCGGCCTGTGATGTCTTCTTCGGTATCACTGAAATGACTTTAAGTATTGTAGTTTAGACATAATAGAACCGTTTTGGTTTGGTCATTCCACTAGTTCTGCCTGTTTACTGTTAAAGGACACAATTCTGCACTACGATAATGGTAATTCCGATGTTTATAATTGTTTTATTGATACTGGTAAAACATTTGATTCAGTTAATCATGATGCTATTCTTATGAGAAAATGAATAGATTATGGGGTTCCGGCTGTTTATGTAAATTAAGTTCATTTTTGGTACAGTCACCTAGTGCAAGTGGGTAATGTGAAATTAATGTCTCAAAAGAATGCGAGATAAAAAACGGAGTATACCAGCGAAGAATTTTATCGAGCCTCTTCTTTGGAATATATACTGATTCCTAAGGCTATTTAAGTCCAAATATCGCTGCACACGATGATGATGTGTTGCTGGCCTCCTCACAATTAGTCTGCAAAAATTGATAGATGCTGCTCATGAGGATGCTTCTACTATAGAATTAAATTTTAATCCAGTAAAGACAAAAGTGCATAGTTTTTAATATTAACCTGAAACAAAGTGAAAATATTAAGCCTTTTAAAATGGGTATTGATATTGAGTGTATAAAATCTTTTAAGTACTTTGGGAATGTTATAATATGCAATTTGAATTATGCTGACGATATAATTCGGACAAGAAGTTAATGTTATACCGAGTTGAACATGATGTTGAGGAAATTTTATTTTGCAGATAAAGAGGTGAAGATGTTTCTGCTTCAACAATTCTGTCTGCAGATATATGGCTGTGATTTAGTCGCTCTTGCTCTAGGAGCTTGTACAAAAGTTTTGGTGTTGGCTGCCACAAGGTAATCAAAAAGATTTTAAACCTCTCACATCATAAGAGCAACCATTATGTTTGTCAAGAGGAACATATTTGAACTTTCCAACATTTTATAAACAATTCTGAGACATTGCCAGCCTTACGGCTGTTAAGTAACCCTTGAGATTTTATTAAAAAGATTTTTTTTCATATATCCTC
>NC_061089.1:55814629-55837129 GCF_015104395.2 Macrobrachium nipponense
AGCAAGCCTGCTTTGATTACGCAACTCTGCTCCCTTCTCGACTCATGACCACTTCCTGCTATGCAAACACATCTCGCTGGTGCGCCTGCGCGAATCATTCCTTACGTAACTCTTTTTAAAGAATCCTCTCTGTGTTATCGTTAAGAGAAATTTCACTCATTATCTCGGTTTTTTTTCTTATCTTTCTTTCGCTTCCCCTACCCCGTTTTATTTTAATTGCCACATCTGCAAGTCACCACAAGCAAACACACACACATCTCTCTCTCTCTCTCTCTCTCTCTCTCTCTCTCTGATACGAATCAAGGACACCATCGGATTTTAGTGACGTCATCGAGGCTCGTTGGCAGAGAGAGAGAGAGAGAGAGAGAGAGAGAGAGGAGAGAGAGATCTGGGTGAAAGAGCATTTTCAGAGTTTACATAATCAGTGACTCACCCGTCAGGAATTTCATCCATCATGATAATTAAGTCCTTGAAAGCGTTTCTCTAAACCCCACACCTCCTCCTCATCATCCACCTCTCAAGCCGCCGCCTCCTCCTCCTCCTCCTGCCTCCCCTCCTCCTCCTCCTCCTCCTCCTCCTCCTATGATGGCTTGTTGCTGTTACTCCATTCGTTTAACTTCAACTGCCCAACATGACCAGACAATTTTTCCAATTATCGTATACTATTTACTATTCAACTTTCATCTCATCGTCATTCCAACACGGATGGATACAATGTTTTCGACGCTCAACAAATAAAAACACTGATTTCATAAGCGAGGGAAGTCCTTAAGATGGTGATTTTATTTAAAAGGTTACCAAATATATCTTTCTTAAAATCAGTTGAAGTTAATCGGCGCCTGTAGGTTACCTGGAGTTCACATCTCTACGGAAGCCTTAACCCACACTTTGGAGAAATACTTGACTCCATCAATTTTGGATTAAGGCTTCCGTGGACAAGAGCAAAACGTTAAACTATTTAGAATTATAATAAATAAATAAATAAATAAATAAAAGTCTTTAAATGTGGCAAGCAATTTATAGTTTGAAGGTAATCGTGAATTACAATATTTTGAGTTTTTCAGAAAAATATCAAAATGTTTTGATATAAAAAAAAAAAGTTTCACAAAGAAATGTACATAAAGAATGAACATCAAAAAGAGAAATAACAAAATTTACATTTTTAAAATCATATCATTAACATTAGTCACTTGAATATAATGCTATATTTTATATAGTTCGTGTAAAAGCGCACAGGTAACCCATAGACGCTCTGCCCTTATTGGATATTTCACATATTATATAATATTCAATAAGGACAGAGCTTCTATGGATTACCAGTGCGCTTTTACATGAACTAGTATAAAATATATAAAACAAGTACTGCGATGCATATTAAAATATTCAAGTGAGTAATGTTAATGATGTGATTTTAGAAATGTGGATTTTGTTATTTGTCTTTTAAGTTAATTCGTTATTCATTCTTTTGGGAACTTTTTTTTTCATGCATAGGCGTAATCAGACAGATGACGGAGAGTGGTATAAACTTCACTAGCAGCAAGAGAGAGAGAGAGAGAGAGAGAGAGAGAGAGAGAGAGAAGAAGAGAGAGAGAGAGAGAGAGCGGACGAAAATCTTGATGGTGAAATTCATCCTAAATCAACAGACAATCTGTATGATGACTCCTCCTAGGTAAGAATACTAATCGTTCTTTTTATCCTTATTTAAATACAGGGAAAACAATCACTCAGTGAGACAGTGTTTGAATAGATTCTAAATCACTGATAAAGCATATGGTCAAAATTCTCTTCCCTTTATGTAACATATTTCTCATAATAAAGCAAATATATTTGCTTTCCGTAGCCGCATATCTATTCTTAGCATAATGACATTCTTCTCTACCTGTCTAATTATCTCTCTATCTCTTGTATCACTGCCTGTGAATGAACTGGAGCTCTAATCCTTTGACCTTTCTGCGCTGATAAAAACGAGCCTACAGGAAGCAAAGACCCTCCAAGTCTCTAGACACCTGGGAAACCAGTCCTTGCGCACAGGACTCCAGGGTGAACCACAGGGCCCAGAACCCTCTTTTTTTTCTTTTTTTTTTTTCCTTTAAATGGCGTAGGAGTCCGAGGCAGGCAAAGCAGAGGGTCCTCTTCCCGAGTTATCTACGGTACAATGAGAAGGGCTAAATATCTGACACTTTATCTTCTTAAATATGACACGTGGCCCATTGTCGATCTCACCAGACTCCTACGTTGTTATTCACAAGTTTCTAATGGGCACAGAGATGTGGCGCAAAGGGCATCAGACGTTCATTTGCTGGTCACCTGTCCAAGGCTTGACCAAACCTACGTTGTCGAAGTTCACCGATAAAGGAGGCCTCTCGAAGATTTTTCATTCTCGCTCCCAGTATCAACCCCCCTCCCCCCCCCCCCCGTCCCTCTATTTCTGGTTTCTTCACTACTTATTATAGAATTTATTTAAACAGTAACATATGACCATAACAGCTGTCATTATCATTATGATTATTTTATCTCGCATATACATATCTATTTTACTAAACACACACACGCACACACACACACACACACATATATATATATATATATTATAATATATATATATATATATATGTATATATATATGTGTATATATATATACATACATATATATATATATATATATATATATATATATATATATATATATATATATATGAAACACTGGAAATTAATTAGATATATAAAGTCGAAAGCGGTCATGATTTACACAGTGTTTCATTCGCCCGTGATAAAATTATATATATAGACACACACATACACATATATAAAGCAAATTTTTGTGATTGCTAAAACCACTTCACCCACCAAAATATTTCTAGAATCGACTGAGAGAAAAGGGCTCACACCAATTTACCATAAAATCCACTGGGCCCTTAGTGACCAATCCTACGCAGTAACTGAATCACCTGGTAGCACGTAGCACGCACCCTCATCCCAAAAAAACTTATGACGGACCGGAAAATCAACACCTTCTGCAGCCACCCCCTTATTTCCTAGAACAACTTTCTCCTCCCAAAATGATTTGATTCGAGTCTATGCTATATTTTGATCGCACGAAACTCATTTCATTCACTTTGTCCTTCATTATTTTTAACATAATTTGATCATCCTCAAACCATTTCACTCACTTGTCCTTCACTATTTCATAACTTGTTTCATTCACTTTGTCCTTCACTATTTTTAACATAATTTGATCATCCTCAAAACCATTTCATTCACTTGTCCTTCACTATTTCATAACTTGATTCAATCACGTTGTCCTTCACTATTTTACACCATACATTTGTTCAATCTGGACTCATTTCTTTCACTTTGTCCTTCACTATCTTATAACATTTATTTGATCATACTCAATTTATTCACTTTATCCTTCATTATCTTACAACATTCATTTGATCATAATCAACTCATTCACTTTGTCCTTCACTATCTTATAACATTCATTTGATCATAATCAACTCATTCACTTTGTCCTTCACTATCTTATAACATTCATTTGATCATAATCAACTGGTTCACTTTGTCCTTCACTATCTTATAACATTCATTTGATCATACTCAATTCACTTAAATTCTCCGTCACTATTTTATAACATATTTCATTATATTCAAGTCATTCCATTCACTTAGTCCTTCACTGTTTTATAACAGATTAGATGATACTCAACTTATTGCATTCACTTTGTCCTACTCAAACTATTTCATTCACTTTTTTATAACATAGATTTGATCATACACAACTCATTCACATTATCCTTTGCTAGTTTATAAAATTTATTTGGTCATACACAACTCATTCACTCTGTCCGTCACTATTTTATATCATAGACCTCTCTCTGTCCTGTCTGTCTGTCTGTCTGTCTGTCACTGTAGTAGCCCTTGTGCGGTAAACGGTAGCACGCTTGCGTCAATTCCACGAAACCCAGGGCTCTGCTCCAGTCAAAGATGAACAATACTGGACAGTTTTAATCGTTGAGATACGATGTAAATTATGTACCTGGTGGTTACCGACCATACTGTATCGCAGCAGGGATACAGAAAGGAAAAATAAACTATCGTGGGTCATTTCCACCGAAACCCATTATGGAATACTCTGCTGATTCCAATAACAAAAATATCCCTTTCAACAACTCGATTCGATCGACAAGTTGAACGCAAAGAACATTCAGACTTAGAAAGCCGAGAGAAGAACAGAAGTTTCATTACAATAATCGTCAGAAGTTTATATCAAACGCTCGGATCGAGTCGAAGATGTTGCTATCAGAATGAATAACTTTAACCTTGACCTTATCCGCTGGACTCGGAGGAGGAGGAGGAGGAGGAGGAGGAGGAGAAGGAGGAGGTGACGTAGTTTTCTCCTAATTCGCATCTGGGGTTTTCTCGAAGTCTGCCTGCTCAACCTGGAGGCGCTTTTGCGAGTAAGTTTTTGCGCCTCATACATCTCCATCAATTTCCTACATAACCTTGTACTGCCGTAACAGCAATGCTGGAGTGGATAGCTGGGGTCTAGCTGGCGCAAGCGAAGATCGACTCTATTGCCACCCGTACGGAAGTGCCGTTTTCCAGTTTCGTGCTTTCAGTCGTTTTCTCGTCTTCTTCTTCTTCTCCTCTTTCCACTCCTACATCTCCTCTTTCACCTTCTCTCATTCTGGTAAATGGAGTCTCCTACCTGTTGGCTGCCCTGCCTTTTGAACTGAATAATTCTAAATGATCATCGGTTGCACGCCGTTATAAAACTTCCAGACCTTTCTATGTAATCTAATTTTTTTGTAGTGATTATTTAATCTCAGCGCTCTCTTTTTTTTGCATATATATTTTTTACTTATTATTCTCCCTTGAAAAATTCAAGCCTTGCAACAGGGACGTGCAGAGAACTTTTTCAGGGCAGGTGCTCAAGTGAAAAAAAGGGCAAAAATATAGAAATGAATGAGGCTAAATATATAGCCGGCTCAATATTTTTTCAAATTTATCTAAACTAGTCATTAATAATTCAAGAAAGAGATAAACATGACTGATATCATAGTTACCAGTGGGCTAATGTTTTATATGAACATAAAATCTACAGTACTGACTACCAGTAGACTAGAATTTAACAACAGAAAAATGAGAAATTATATTTACATAAAGGACTGCAAGAAAAATCATCTGTAGGATCAATACACTTGGCTAATAACCAGACCTTATCATTTATATTTAAAGTATACCCCCTCCGTGTGCCATTTCTTTGAATATGCTGATAACTTCACTGTTGTTGATTGTGATATCCTTTTCAACTGCTAGCAACAAAAGATCAGATAACCTCTCCTCACTGGAAAGGCTGCGTAGCTTTGTCTTCACCAGATTGAGTTTGGAGAAGGTCCTTTCCACTGTTGCAGTTGTGATGGGTAGATTGGCATAAATTGTTAAGAGTTCAAGCATAAGAGTTAAGAGTTCAAGCATTGTTTTCTTTCATCAGGTTGAGCATTGTAGCTGCAGTGGTCTGTGGCAGGCAAGGAAATGAGGAATAGATCTTTAATTCCAACCGTAGCTTGTCTACTTCTTCTAACTCATAAAACTGGCATAATTTTTGCAATGACTTGAATGCCTCTTCATTCACAGATTTTTTCACCATCCAGTTGGGTATTGTGATTTAAAATCGAAAACTAAATATCACGAGCAACTCAAGAACTTAATTGGACACATTATGCAACAAATGAAATGAAACACAAGCTGTATGTGTCTCATTCAGTAGGTTAATGGCCACCTACAATGAATCATACCGGTACCTGTACTGTTCGGCGTTCCAGTCCACATTACTGGCCCCGTTCCTATTTTCCTCTCCAAATCTATTAATTTACTCGCTCGCTTGGTCCACTGTCTCTCTCCATCTTTTTGTTATTACACTTTTTATGCTAGGAGTCAAAGCCTTAATAAAGAGGCAATACCAGTTAAAATAACTAGGAAAGCTTACCTGGCCTGTTGTCAGTCTAGCTCAGCTGAGCTTGTCTTGGCCCCAGTGTTACCAGACAGTGAGACATATAGTCAGCTGCTTTGGTGACCCAGTGTTGCCAAGATATAATACCCATTTCTACAAGCTCCTGTTTATTATTATTATTATTATTATTATTATTATTATTACTATACAATAATAGTAATAATAATATAATAATAATAATACATTTATTAGAAGTAATGGCTACTCAGCAGCGTTACACTTGTAGAGATTCTTCTCTATTTTGCGAAATAGCGGCTTTTTCGGTGCTACTTAAACAGGCTAGTAGAGCGCCTATAGAGGTCATGGTAAAATACAGGGTCAAAATAGATGATATATTTGAATTTTACAGATAAACTATGGTACCACCAGTCCATCAAAGTCATTAGCGATTTTCTCTCTCCTCTCATCTCTCTCTCTCTTTCTCTCTCTTTCTAAAGCGAGCTTTCGTCTGGCAGCTCCAGACGAAAGCTCGCTTTAAGAAAGAGAGAAAGAGAGAGTGAGAGAGAGAGAGAAAATCGTTAATGACTGATTGATGACTATGGTACCATAGTTTATCTGTAAAATTCAAACTATATACACCTATTTTGACCCTGTATTTGATCATGATCTCTATAGGCACTCTACTAGCCTGTTTAAGTAGCACCGAAAAAGCCGCTATTCGCAAATAGAGAAGAATCTCTACAAGTGTAATGCTGCTGAAGTAGCCATTACTTTTAATAAAGTATGCTTGAGAGATGGGTCTGACTTCCTAAGTACAAATTAATAAATAATAATCAATAATAATCAATAATAATAAATCAATAATAATTGAAAAGGGAAACCCAACAAACTTCCAATTTGTAACTTTGTTTACTTCTAAGTATTTACATTAAGGTTTTACTCCACCACTCGAGTACTTTCAGGCCCTTCTGTGGCCCATTCTCAAGAGATGTTTGGGATGTTAGCCTGGGTCAAGGCCCTAGCCGTTCCTTCTGGTAACTTCTTTCTCGTTGTGCTGTCATTTATGCGATGGCTGTTCTGGTTTTCTTCTTGAGAGTTAGCCAATCCCCTCTTGGTCGCTCGACAATTGATATCCTGTAGCTGATGGTCAATGGGATTCACCCTTTGGTTGGTAAGGGTGTGGTTCACCGAAAGTCCTGTTGGGCAGGAAACCTAATCTCCAGGTCAGCAGGGTCAATCTTAGCTTTCTTTTAATATCAAAGCTCGGCTTTATGGGATCTTCTGAGGTAAAACCTTTGTTTTCCTTCAATTGTACTTTGATCCTCTCTGATAAGCGCACCTTCTAATACCCTCCTGTGACTAATTTTTGTTTGGCTTTTGTATATAAAGCCTACCTGTTTTTGGAAAATCCATCCTAATGGTCATTTTCCCGCAACAATGTCTAGCTATAGCACTCCCCTGAGAGTTAAGCCTGTACTGCCCTTGCTATGTTCTTGGACTTCTAGTCCTTTATTCCCCTACCTGGATTCCCCCCACATATCTGTCTCCACAATTATTGCAACTTGATTATGTATACCCCCGCTACAATCATCTGTATTCTGGTCTTCTCCTTCCGCAACTTTATTTTTTACATGACTTTGTTTTTTAAAGTATTAATCAAATGTATATACAAATTTATATTGACTTTCCCTTTCATTTTTGAAGTGATTTGTTTCATTTTTAGGCATAAAAGGGAGGGCAACTAATTTTCTTGTTTTTCTTTATTCCATGTACTCTCTACATTCGCTCTGTAAAATATTTTTCTAGCTTTTGTTGAGTGCCCACTTTTTTTCTTGAACCATTCCGGGTTATGCTAACTGCATCGAAGGCTTTTATCGATGTAATTTTATTTCTTGCTCTATCTTACAAGGGTCACACGTTCTCATTGCCCTAAGAAAAATAAACCTGTTAGAACCCCCTTTATTTTTATATCATGGACTCATGAAAAGAGAAGAATGGAATAATATGAGTTTTGGGTAATGTTTGGGTGGGCTTTCTATATGTGGCTGAATTCATATCCTGTTTCTTTTCTTTCCTATTGAGTTTTGATTTTGGTTAATAATTAATAATAATAATAATAATTATTATTAGTTAATTATTTATTATTATTATTAATTATTATTATTATTAGTTTATTACTTTATTATTATTTCACTGCCACAGATAGGCGGCGGGCCTATAAATACATCCCTCCAAAAGGGTCAAAGGGCCCTTTTAATACAGTAGCAAAAGGGCAGGTGGCCTTGGGCACCCCTAGCACCCCCCCTCTGCCACGTCCCTGCCTTGCAACGCTGTTACGTAAGAGCAATACAGCGTCAATTACTTTTCTCAACCACTGTAGTTCTGTGCGTACTTCATACCGGCAAAAAGGTTACTTTCAGCTATCTGTTTCGTGCGATATAGATCTTCACATTTTGTGATGAATGACTGACGAGAAATTATATTTAGAAATGAATTGTTTGATGAGAGGAGCACCCTCCACGAACTCCTTCCTATCCTCCAACTCTTTCTTTCATCTCTCGCCTCTTCTCCTCTTAGTCACCTCATCCTCCTTGCTTTCCATCATTTTCTTTCTTCTTTCCTTCATTAGGTTAGTCATGTTTCTGACAGCGTATCACTGAATTTCGTTCTTAGGAGATTTTAAATGGGCCGTTTCTCATGGGCTTCTCTCATCGAATTTTCCTTGGTACGGAGGAGGGATTAGGAAAGGGAGGGAAGGATAGGAGGACCTACCTGCCCTTCCTGATAAAGTGGCAGCTACCTTTAGGAAAGACTAGAAACAACATAAGCTTTAATTAACACACCGTAATCAAGTTTTATAAACAATATGAAACATTAATTCATTGTTTCTGCTAGAGAACAATAGGAGATAAATCTCTTGTCACAGGGATTGCTTCTGATTACAGAGGATTAATCAGGAGGCAGCGAAAATGTGGAAGACAAAAGGTGAATTACTATAATGACCAAAGCTATATTGACGTCCTACACACACATCTTTTATGAAGAGTTTTTCAACACATTCATCAATATCCATCTAATTAGGGTCCATGACAAAATATCCGGCAAACAACGGAACAGGCACCCCGCTCTATTAAAAAAAAATCACTATCCTGATGACTGTAAAAATTCATACAAAGAAGTTCCGAAGTGGCATGATAGGACTGGAGAAGAATAAAAAAAAAATGGCAGTTATATTTAAACAAATTATTCATCTAACGTCACTAGCAAATTAATTTTGGCGATAAAATTGGGTAAAGCAAACATTGTCACTCAAATTATATTCTGAATTCAAATTTGGCAAATAACGGGTCTCCTGTAATCTCATTATCCCAAAACGGCTCATGTACATACACGACGAAATGAAGTAATAAAATATCAATGAACGTTCTTAACAACCAAATCTGGGCTATGAGTCACACTTGTAAGATCAGGTTGTAATCTGAGCTTGCAATGGCACAACGTACCTCAAGTCTTCCTTTACTGATGGCTACTAAACGATTACTTATATTAGTTCAGAACCAAATCCGTTTGCGGATTCCATTATAAAAATATAACCCCTGTTACACTTGAGTTCACTAATCCGATGTGGGTTTGATTTGACGTAAAGATAACTCAGTCAGATTTTTTTTCTATGGAGAAGAATGAGTGTCGAATGAAGGGAAAAAATAAAGCAAAACACTGGCAAACAATAGGTCTCTTAGCAAACCATGGGGCCATGGTTTAGCCATGAGGGGCAAATGGAAATAAACACCTGGAATGTACAAGACTAAGAAAGACATAAATGATCACACCAAAATGGCTTAAATATATATATATATATATATATATATATATATATATATATATATATATATATATATACATACACATACCCATAATATACATATATATATGTGTATGTGTAATTGTGCATGTGTGTGTGTGTGTGTATATATATATATATATATATATATATATATATATATATATATATATATATATACACACACACACACACACACATGAGAGAACAAGTAGAGCAGAAATCATAAATATGGCACTTTGGTGACTGCACGAATCAGCACCGAAGTTCCATAAGGAGTCATTATCTTTACCTCAATAAATACTGCGGGAACGGCGCCTTCATTTTATGCCAAGCGATTCACTGGAGAGGATGTGGTCTTGAATCTACGGACCCTTCCGTGTTGTGAGTTACGAAGCCATGCATCATAATGCTATCCAATCGCCCAAACTGAATATTTATGCTAACTATATGTTGTATATTCATTTTCATAGCGTTCGATCGCCTCTGCCCGGAACTCTATATGGCATTATGGAATTCTACGTTGCCCAGCTTCACCCTTGCAGGAAGTCGAACATAAGTCAATTACAATAGAAGCAACCAATCATTTCTATTGTTTGCTTTTATTTGTTTCTATTTATTGATTATTTTTATTTGTCTCTATTTATTACCTACTAATTTTCTCACTGGAGACACTGCACCTCCATCAAAGATGAGCTTGCTATATCTTAGTTTCTCATTTATCCACAGATCTTTTTTCATTTTCAAACAACCTCTCCAAACACTCCTCATTTCGGAACAAACGTCCTATGAATCTTATTTTCAGACTTCTTCAAATTTGTCCAAAGTTGTAAACAAGAAACTGGAGCAGAGAAAATTGGGCAGAGGGGGATCCACTGCATCACGTACTCCTTGAAGATGATGATTCTTCAGAATCATATACAAAGCATAATCCCAAACTGAGAAGTCGCTGGGGAATACTTAATATTTCACACTGTTACGGATTTTGCTTAGGTAAAGCAAGAACCTCTCTCGAGTACCTAGGACATCATTCAACAGCGCCTTCTATGCATTGTACGTATAGTACATCCTCTAGTGTCTTCATTCGTAATCCTTATCTCACGTCCAGACTCTCATACAATGAGATGCGATTTGATCCTGTCGTCTCTTATGGGCTTCCTCGCCTCTCCCTCGAGGCACCTAGGGAATATAAGTCTCAAAAAGCTCCTGCTCACAATAAGCTCTGAGAACGTAAAGTCACTGGTCCTGTAATCTGAATATTCCTTCCTCCCATCATATCAAAACTGCTCTTCTATGCTCTATGTTCACTTTTATGCTCCTTTCACACTGAATGATCCCGGTATGCTCTCATCTATAGGAGCCAACCCTCCATGCAATTCAGTCGTCGGCAACATTGGTTACGTCAAGATGAAGTCCACTCCTGCCGTTGGCAATCAGTAACCGACAACAGAGCTAACGCAGAATGAAGTCCACTCCGTTCGGCCAATCAGTTCTTCGGCAACAAGGGTTACCGCCGAATGAAGTCCCACTCCGTTGGCAATCAGTTAACCGACACAGTGCTACGCAAGAATGAAGTCACTCCTCCGTTGGCAATCAGTAACCGACCAACAGAGCTACGCAAGAATGAAGTCAACTACCGGTCCGGTTGGCAATCAGTAACCGACAACAGAGCTACGCAGAATGAAGTCACTCCGTTGGCAATCAGTAACCGACAACAGAGCTACGCAGAATGAAATCAACTTCGGCAAAGCAGAGCTACTCAGAGAATGAAGTCACCCTCGTTTGCAATCAGTCTTCGGCAACAGAGCTGCGCAGAATGAAGTCACTCCGTTTGGCACTCAGTAACCGACAACAGGGAGCCTACGCAGAATGAAGTCACTCCTTTGGCCTTGGCAATCCGTCTTCGGCAACAGAGCTAACGCAGAATGAAGTCACTCCGTTGGCAATCAGTTCTTCGGCAACAGAGCTAACGCAGAATAAGTCAACCCGTTGCAATCATAACCGACAACAGAGCTTACTCAGGATGAAGTCACTCCGAAAATGGCATCAGTAACCGACAACAGGCTACGCAGAATGAAGTCCCCTCCGTTGGCAATCAGTAACCGACAACAGAGCTACCGCAGAATTGGAAGTCACTCACGTTGGCAACCAGTAACCGACAACCACAGAGCTACTCAGGATGAAATCAACTTCGGCAACAAGCTACGCAAATTGAAGTCACTTCCGGTTTGCAAGTCAGTCTTTTGGCACCAGAGCTAACCAGATGAAATCACTTCGTCACGAGCTACGCATAATGAAAGTCACGTCCGTTTGGCAAATCAGATCTTCCGGCAACAAGAGCTAACGGCAGAATGAAAGTCACTTCCGTTGGCAATCCGTAACCGACAACGAGCTACGCAGAAGAAATCCCTTCGGCAACGAAGCTACGCAAGAATGAAGTCACTCCGTTTTGCAATCAGTCTTCGCAACAGGCTACGCAAAAGAATGAAATCACGTTCCGGCAACAGAGCCTAACGCAAGAATGAAATTCAATCCGTTTGCATATCAGGTCTCGGCAACAGAGCCACTCAGAATGAAGTTCACTCCGTTGGCAATCAGGTCTTCGGCAACAGAGCTACGCAAGATATGGTCACCTCCGTTTGGCAATCGTCTTCGGCAACAGCGCTTACGCAGAATGAAGTCACTCCGTTGGCATCAGTTAACCGACAACAGAGCTTACGGCGAATGAAGTCCCTCCGTTGCAATCCAGTACCGACAACAGAGCTAACGCAGAAATGAAAGTCACTTCCGGTTGGCAATAGGTAACCGACACATAGCCTACGCAGAAATGAAATTCACCTTCCGGCAACGAGCTTTACGCAAAGAATGAAGTCACATCCGTTTCAATTTCAGGTCTTCGGCAAACAGAGCTAACGGCAGAATGAAATCACTTCGGCAATAGAAAGCTACGCAGAATAAGTCATTCCGGTTTGCAATCAAGTCTTCGTAACAAGCTACGCAAGAATGAAGTCAATCCGTTTGGCAAATCAGTCTTTCGGCAACAGAGCTAACGGCCAGAATGAAGTCCATGCCGTTGGCAATCAGTCTTTCTGAACAACAGAGCTACGGCAGAATGAAGTCCCCTACTACCGTTGGCAAGTCAGTAAACCGAATTAACGGAGCAAACGCAAGAATGAGTCACTCGTTGGCAATCAGTAACCGACAAATAGGGAAGCTACGCAAATGAAAGTCCACTACCGTTGGCAAATCAGTTAACCGACAACAGGAGCTACGCAGAATTGAAATCAATCGGCCAACAGAGCTACGCAATAATGAAAGTCACTCCGTTTGCAATTTCATCTTTTCGGCAACCAGAGCTTACGGCAAGAATAGAAATCAGTTTTCGGCAACCAGAGCTAACGCAAATGAAGTCAATCCTTTGCAATCAGTCTTCGGCTAACAGAGCTAACGCAGAAATGAAGTCAACTCCGTTGGCAATCATGAATCTTCGGCAACCAGAGATACGCAATAATGAATCAACTCCGTTTGGCAATCAATTCTTCGGCAACAGAAGCTATTCAGGAAGGAAAGTCACCTTCCGGGTTGGCAATCAGGCTAACCGACAAACAGAAAGCTTACGCAGAATGAAGTCACTCCGTGGGCAAATTTCCAGTACCGACTCAGAGCTACGCGAATTGAAATCACTGGTTGGCAACAGGAGCTACGCAATGACGTCACTAGCAACTTCCGTTTGCAAATCAGTCTTCGGTAACAAGAGCTACGCAGAATGAGTCACTACTCCTTTGCAAATCAGTCTTCGGCAACAAAGCTAACGCAATAATGAATCAACTCCGGCAACAGAGCTTTACGGCAGATGAAGTCCTCGTTTGCAATCCATTCTTTCGGCAACAGAGGCTTACGCAGAATGAAGTCACTCCGTTTGGCAATCCAGTTCTTTCGGCAACAGAGCTACGCATAATGAAGTCACTTCCGGTTGGCAAGTCATGTCTTCGCAAACAGAGCTGACGCAGGAATGAAGTCACCCGTTGGCCAATCAGTTACCGGACAACAAGCTACTCGAATGAAGTCACTTCCGTTGGAACAAAATAAACCGACAACAGCGCTAACGCATGAATGAAAGTCACTCCGTTGGCAATCATTAACCGACCAACAGAGCTACGCAGAAATGAAATCACGTTCGGCAACAGATCTAACCAGTTAATGAAGTCCACTCCGTTTGGCAATCAGGTCTCCGCAACAGAGCTACGCAGAATTGAAATCACTTCGGCAACAGAGCTACCAGGAAATTGGAAATCCTTCGGCAACAGACTACGCAGAATGACCCGTCACTTCGCAACCAGAGCTAACGGCAGAATGGAGTACAATCCTTTTGCAATCACTTCCTCGGTAACAGAGGCCTACGCAGAATGAAAGTCCACTTCCGGTTCAACAGCAATCCAATGAAAATCACTTGCGGCAACAGAGGCTAGACGCAGAATGAAGTCACTTATCCGTTGGAATAAGTCTTCGGCAACAGAGGCTACTCAGAATGAAATCACTCCGTTTGCAATCCAGCCTTTCGGCAACAGAGTTAACGCAGAATGAAATCAATTCTGGTTTTTGCAAATCAGCCTCAGGCAACAGAGTTACGGCAGAATGGAAGTCACTCCGTTTGGACAATCAGTCTTTCGGCAACAGAGCTTACGCAAAATGAATATCACATCCGTTGGCAATCAGTCCTTCGGTCAACAGAGGCTACTGCAGAATTATTTGGGAAGTCACTCCGTTGGCAATCAGTTCTCCAGGACAACAGGAGCTACGCAGTAATGAAGTCACTCCGTTGGCAATCAGTCTTCCGGACAACAGAGCTTACGCAGAATTGAAAGTCACCCGTTGGCAATTTATCAGGTCCTTCTGCAACAGAGGCTACGCAGAATTGCAAGTCACTCCGTTATTGGCAATCAGCTCTTTCGGTAACAGAGCTACGCAGAATGAAGTCACTCCGTTTTGGCCAATCAGTCTTCGTCAACAAGGAGCTAACAAACAGCTGAAATCGCTACTCCGTTTGGCAATTAAAGTCCTTCTGCAACAGAGCTACGCAGAATGGAAGTCAACTCCGTTTTTGCCATCAGTAATTCCGGACGAACAGAGCTACGCAGAATGAAGTACTCCGTTTGCCAATCAGTTTCCCTTCGGCAACAGAGCCTATGCAGAATGAAAGTCCGTCCGTTTGCAATCGGGTCCTTCGGCAACAGAGCTGACGCAGAATGAAGTCACTGTACCGTTAGGCAATCAGTCTTCTTCAACAGAGTCTACGCAAGAATGGAAAGTTCGCTAACTCCGTTGGCAATCAGTAACTTTCGGCAGAAGAGCTAACGCACAAATGAAGTCACTCCGTTGGCAATAAAGGTCTTCGGCAACAGGCTGAACGCAGAATGAAGTCGATCCGTTGGCAATCAGTCTTCAAGGCCAACAGAGCTCACGGCAGAATGAATCACTAAACTCCGTTTGCAATCAGTCTTCGGCAACAGAGCTACGCAATAATGAAATCACTCCGTTTGGCAATCAGTCTTCGGCCACCATAGCTACGCGAATGAATCACTCCTTTGCCTCAGTCTTCGGCACATAGCTACGCAGAATGAAATCACTTCCCGGTTTGCAATCAGGCTTCGGCAACAGAGTTACACGCATAATTGAAGTCAACATCCGTTTTTGCAATCAGTCTTCGGACAACAGAGCTACGCAGAATGAAAGTCATCCGTTGGCATCATTCTTCGGCAACAAGAGCTACCAGAATGAAAATCACTGCAACTCCGTTTGCAATCGTCTTCGGCAACAGAGTTACTCAGAATGAAGTCCAAACCCCCCCCCGCTCCGTTTGCAATCAGCCTTTCGGCAACCAGAGCTACGCAGAATGAAAGTCAACTCCGGTTTGGCAAACTCATCCTTCTGGCAACATAGCTAACGCTTGAATGAAAGTCCACTTCCGGTGGCAATCAGCCTTCGCAACAGAGCTACGCAGAATGAAGTCACTTATCCGGTTGCAAATCATCCTTCGGACAACAGATCTACGCCGCAAATGAAGTCACTGTACTCCGCGTTGTCAATCAGTTCTTCGGCAACCAGAGCTAACGCAGAATGAGTCACTCCGTTGGCAATCAGTCTTCGGCAACAGAAGCTACGCAAAAGAATGAAGTCACTTCCGGTTGGCAATCAGTAAACCGACAACAGAAGCTACGCAGAATGAAGTGCACTCCGTTTGGCGAATCAGTAAGACCGACAACAGAGCTTAACGCAAGAATGAAGTCACTTCCGTTGGCAAATCAGTAAACCGACAACAGACTACGCAGAAATGAAAGTCACTTCCGTTGGCAATCAGTTAACCGAAAACAAGAGCTACCGCAGATGAAATCACTTCTGCAAACAGAGCTAATCGCAGAATGAAGCACTCCGTTGGCATCATTCCTTCGGCAACGATGCTAAACGTTTCAAGAATGATTCAACTCCGTTGGCTAATCAAGTTAACGACCAACAAGAGCATAAACGCGAATGAGTCACTCCGTTGGCAATCAGTAACCGACAACAGAGCTACGCAGAATGAAGTCACTCCGTTGGCAATCAGTAACCGACAACAGAGCTACGCAGAATGAAGTCACTCCGTTGGCAATCAGTACCGACACAGAGCTACGCAGAATGAAATCCCACTCGCACAGAGACTACGCAGAATGAATCACTGTCCGTTTGCAATCAGTGTCGGCAACAGAGCTACGCAGAATGAAATCACTTCGGCAACAGAGCTAACGCAGAAATGAAGTCACTCTTAAGCTCCGTTTCAATCAGTCTTCGCAACAGAGCTACGCAGAATGAAGTCACTCCGTGGCAATCAGTAAACGGAACAACAGAGCTAACAGAATGATCACTTCCGCAACAGAAAAGCTAACGCAGAATGAAGTCACTCCGTTTGCAATCAGTCTTCGGACAACGAGAGCTACCAGATGAATTCACTCCGTTGGCAATCAGGTAACCCGACAACAGAGCTACCTCAGAATGAAGTCCCACTCCGTTGGCAATCAGTACCGACAACAGAGCTTACGGCAAGAATGAAGTCATCTCCGTGGCAATCAGTACCGACAACAAGCTCCAGAATGAACTCACTTCGGCAACAGAAGCTACGCAGAATGAAGTCACTCCGTTTGCAATCATTCTTCTCAACAGAGCTTACCGCAGAATTTGAAATCAACTTTCGGCAACAGAGCCCTTAAACGGCAAAGAATGAAGTCAATCCGTTTGCAATCAGTCCTCGGCAACAGGCTCCGCGGAATGAAGTCACTCCGTTGGCAATCAGTCTTCGGCAACAGAGCTACCAGAATGAAAGTCACTCCGTTTTGGCAATCAGTCCTTCTGCCAAGAGCACTCAGGAATGAAGTCAACTCCGTTGGCATCAGTAACCGAAAACAACAGAAGCTACGCAAGAATGAAGTCACTCCGTTTGGCAATCAGTAACCGACAACAGAGCTTACGGCGAATAAGTCAACTCAAGGGTTGGCAATCAGTACCGACAACGAGCTACGCAAAGAATGAAAATCACTTCCGGCAACAGAGCTTTACGCAAGATAAGTCACTCCACACAATTTGGCAATTCATTCTTCGGCAACCAGAGCTACGCAGAATGAAATCACTTTCGGCAAACAGAGCTACGCAAAGAATGAAGTCAATCCGTTTGCAAATCAGTTTCCTTCGGCAACAGAGCTACGCAGAATGAAGTCACTTGTAGCCTCCGGTTGGCAAATCCAGTCTTCTGCAACAAGCTTACGCAGAATGAAGTCCACTCCGTTGGCAATCAGTCTTCGGCAAACAGAGCTATGCAGAATGAAGTCCACTCCTTTTGCAATTTCGTAACCGAACAACAGAGTCTACGGCCAGATTGAAGTCACTCCGGTTGGCAATCATACCGACAACAAGCTACGCAGAATGAAATCACTTTGGCAACAGAGCTACGGCAAAGAAATGAAGTCACTTTCCTTTTGCAATCAGTTCTTCGGTAACAGAGCTACGCAGAATGAATCCCACTCCGTTTGCAATCAATCCTTTCGGCAACAAAGCTACCGCAGAAATTGAAATCCCTTCGGCAACAGAGGCTTACGGCCAGAATGGAAAGTCCAATCCGTTTGCCAATCCATCTTCCGCAACAAGAGCTTACGCAATAATGAAGTCACTCCGTTGGCCAATTCAGGTCTTCGGCAACAATGCTACGGCCAGAATGAGTCACTCAAGGGGGTGGCAATCAGTCTTCGGCAACAGAGCTACGCAGAATTCAAGTCCACTCCGTTTGCAGATCAGTAACCGACAACAGAGCTACGCAGGAATGAAGTCACTCCGTTGGCAATCAGTAACCGACAACAGGAGCTACGCAGAATGAAAGTCACTTTTGGTCCTCCGTTTTGAAATCAGTAACCGACAACAGCCGCACGCATTAAAAAAGAAATGAAAATCACTATTGCGCAAACAGAGCTCCGCAGAATGAATCTCCGTTTGAATCAGTCTTCGGCAACAGAGCTAACGCATAATGAATCACATTCGGCAAACAGGCTACGCAGAATGAAATCACTTCGGCAACAGAAGCTACCGCAGAATTGAAATGCCACTTCGGCAACAGAGCTTACGGCAAATGAAGTCAATTCCGGTTTGCAATCAGTCTTTCGCAACAGAGCTACGTCAGAATGAAAATCACTTCGCAACAGAGCTAACGCAACATGAAATCCACTCGGCAACAGAGATACGCAGATTGAAGTCAACTCCGTTGGCAATAAGTCTTCGGCAACAAGAGCTCTCAGAATGAAATCAATCCGTTTGCAATCACCTTTCGGCAACAGAGTTACGCAGAAGAAATCACTTCTGTTTGCATCACCTTCTGCCAAACAAGTTTAAGCAGAAGGAAGTCACTCCGTTGGCAATCAGTCTTCGGCAACAGATCTATACTAACGCAAAATGAAGTCACTCCGTTGGCCAATCAGTCTTCCGGCAACAGATTTAACGCAAGAATGAAGTCACTCCGTTGGCCAATTCAGGTCTTCGGGGGCAACAGAGCTTACCGCAATGAAGTCACTCCGTTGCAAAAAAAAAAATCAGTCTTCGGCAACAGAGCTAAAACGCAAAAGAAAACAAAATTTTTGGAAAAGGGGTTTTCACTCCAAGACGTTTGGCAATAGTCTTCGGCAACAGAGGCTGACGCAGAATGAAGTCCACGCCGTTGGCATCGGTCTTCGGCAACAGAGCCTACGCGAATAGTCACTCCGTTGGCAATCAGTCTTCGGCAACAGAGCTACACAGAATGAGAGTCCACTCCGTTTGGCAATAAGTCCTTCAGCACAGAGCTTACGGCAAGAATGAATTCACTCCGTTGCATCATTAACCGACAACAGAGCTCGCAGAATGACGTCCTCTCCGTTTGCAATCAGTCTTCGGGCAACAGAGCTATGCAAGAATGAAGTCACTCCCGTTTGGCAAATCAAGTCTTCGGCAACAAGTACGGCAAGAATGAAGTCACTCTCGCGTTGGCAATCAGTCTTCGGCAACGAGCTACGCAGAATGAAGTCAACTCCGTTGCATCGTAGTCTTCGGCAACAGAGCTATCGCAAGAATTGAAGTCACTCCGTTGGCCAATTAGTCTTCGGCAACAGAGGCTACGAGAATTGAAGTCAAATTCCGTTGGCAATCCATCTTCGGCCAACAGAGCTACGCAGAATGAAAGCACTCCGTTTGCATCAGTCTTGTCGGCAACAGGATCTACGCAGAAGGATCAACTTCCGTTTGCAATCAGTCTTCGCCACGAGAGCTACCGCAGAATTGGGAAATCAACTCCGTTTGCAATCAGTCCTTCGGCAACAGAGCTACGCAATAATGAAATCACGTCCGTTTGCAATCGTTCTTCGGCAACAGAAATTTACCGCAAGAATTGACTCACTCCTTTGCAATTCATCCTTCGGCAACATAAGCTAACGCAGAATTGAGTCCAATCCGTTGGCAATCACAGTCTTCGGCAACAAGAGCTAAGCGGCAGAATGAAATCACTCCGTTTGCAATCAGTCTTCGGCAACAGAGTTACGCAGAATGAAGTCACTCCGTTTGCAATCAGTCTTCGGCAACAGAGCTACGCAGATGAAGCACTCGTTGCAATCAGCCTTCGGCAACAGAGCGAACGCAGAATGAAGTTCACTCCGGTGGCAATCAGAGCCTTCGGCAACAGAGCCTACGCATAATGAAGTCCTCCGTTGGCAATCAGCCTTCAGCACAGAGCTACGCAGAATGAAGTCACTCCGTTGGCACTCCGCCTTCCGGCAACAGAGGCTACGCAGAATGAAGTCACTCCGTTGGCAATCAGCCTTCGGCAACAGAGCTACGCAGAATGAAGTCACTCCGTTGGCAATCAGTCTTCGGCAACAGAGCTACGCAGAATGAAGTCACTCCGTTGGCAATCAGTCTTCGGCAACAGAGTTACACAGAATGAAATCAGCCTTCGGCAACAGAGTTACGCAGAATGAAATCCTCCGTTTTGCAATCCAGCCTTCGGCACAGAGCTACGCAAGAATGAATCCTCCGTTTGCAATCAGTCTTGCGGCAACAGAGCTACGCAGATGAAATCACCTCCGTTTGCAAATCAGTCTTCGGCAACAAAGCTACGCAGATGCAAATCACTCCCGTTTGCAATCAGTCTTCGGCAACAGATTACGCAGAATGAAATCACTCCGTTTGCAATCAGTCTTCTCGGCACAGTAGCTACGCAGAATGACATCCACTCCGTTGTGCAATCAGCTTCGGCAACAGAGCTACGCATAATGAAGTCACTTCCGTTGGAATCACCCTTCGGCAACAGAGCTACGCAGATGAAGTCACTCCGTTGCAATCAGTCCTTCGGCAACAGACTACGCAGAATGAGTCACTCCGTTGGGCATCAGTCTTCGCAACAGAGCTACGCAGAATGAAGTCACTCCGTTGGCAATCAGTCTTCGGCAACAGAGCTACGCAGAATGAAATCACTCCGTTTGCAATCAGCCTTCGGCAACAGAGCTACACAGAATGAAATCACTCCGTTTGCATCGTCTCGCAACAGAGCTACACGAAGAAATCACTCCTTATTTTTGTTTTGCAATCAGCCTTCGCAACAGAGTTACACAGGATGAAAATCACTCACGTGTTGCAATCAGCGCTTCGGCAACAGAGGTACACAAATGAATCGACTCCGTTTGCAATCAGTCTTCGCAACAGAGTTCACATAATGAAATCACTCCGGTTGCAACAGCCTTCGGCAACAAGAGTTACGCAGAATGAATCACTCCGTTTGCAATCAGTCTTCGGCAACAAGTTACGCAAATGAAAATCACTCCACATACTCCCGTTTTGCAATCGCCTTCGGCAACAGACTACGCAGAATGAAATCACTGCCTTTTGCAATCAGCCTTCGCACCAGAGCTACGCAGAATGAAATCACATCCATTTTGGGGGGGGGGGGGGGGGGGGCATCAGCCTTCAGGCAACAGGCTACGCAGAATGCAGAGCTACGCAGAGGAAGTCACTAGAGGACGTTGGCAATAAGTCTTCGGCAACAGAGCTACGCAGAATGAAGTCAATCCGTTTGCAATAAGTCTTCGGCAACAGAGCTACGCAGAATGCAGAGCTACGCAGAATGCAGAGCTACACAGAATGAAATCACTCCGTTTGCAATCAGCCTTCGGCAACAGAGTTACACAGAATGAAATTACTCCATTTGCAATCAGCCTTCGGCAACAGAGCTACACAGAATGAAATCACTCCGTTTGCAATCAGCCTTCGGCAACAGAGCTACGCAGAATGAAGTCACTCCGTTGGCAATAAGTCTTCAGCAACAAAGCACGCAGATGCGAGCTACGCAGAATGAAGTCACTCCGTTGGCAATAAGTCTTTTCGAGCAACAGAGCTACGGCAAGCGAGCTACGCAGAATGAAGTCACTCCGGTGCAATAAGTCTTCAGCAACAGAGCTACGCAGAATGAAGTCACTCCGTTGGCAATAAGTCTTCGGCAACAGAGCTACGCAGAATGAAGTCACTCCGTTGGCAATAAGTCTTCGGCAACAGAGCTACGCAGAATGAAGTCACTCCGTTGGCCAATAAGTCCTTTTCGGAAACAGAGCTTTACGCAGATAGGTCACTCGTTTGCAATAAGTTCTTCGGCAACAGAGCTACGCAGAATGAAGTCACTCCGTTGGCAATAATCTTCGGCAAACAGAGCTAACGCAGAATGAATTCTACTCCGTTTGGCAGTCCTTCGGCACAGAGCTAACGCAGAATAAGTCACTCCGTTGGCAATTTAAGTCTTCGGCCAAGAGCTAACGCAGAATCAAGTCTCCTTGGCATAAGTCTTCGGAACAGAGCTACGTATAATGAAGTCACTCCGTTGGCAATAAGTCTTCAGCAACAGAGCTACGCAGAATGAAGTCACTCCGTTTGCAATCAGTAACCGACAACAGAGCTACGCAGAATGAAGTCACTCCGTTTGCAATCAGTCTTCGGCAACAGAACTACACACAGTGAAGCCATTTTATAATTTTACGATTTCTCACGTGTAGATACAACTGGGTATGTGCCTTCCTGATTCTGTAAAAATTACTGTATTTTATCTAACTCCACACTAGTGTCTCGTTCGTTATCACGCTCGTCTGAAGGTCTTTTTCTAAAGTATCTAAATTCT
>NC_061089.1:55839629-55842129 GCF_015104395.2 Macrobrachium nipponense
AGCAATTTTTCCGTGACAATAATGGCATTACATATCTGCATATCACCGCAGAAAATAATAAAATAAAATAAATAAAATAAAATAAACGAAATAAAACAAAACAGATATAAAATGGGGATAGTTTTCATGCATAATTATCATACTTCTTTACGATAATTTACCAGTTAATTAGACTCTCAACATAGACTCCTTCTCGAATTTAGCTCTCTCTCTCTCTCTCTCTCTCTCTCTCTCTCTCTCTCATGACTCAGCAATCAGCTGCCACCTTTGCAAATAATGAGCTCCCCCTTAAAGACTAAACCCGATACGTCAAGAAAATGGAGAGAGAGAGAGAGAAAGAGAGAGAGAGAGAGAGAGAGAGAGATGACGGTAAATACTGACTAGACAGGTTACTGATGACATAACCTAGTGTAGTTATGAGGTGCAGGGCCTCCGTAGTTGTGACTCCCTTGTAAGTGTACGGAAAGTTCGATTGACGTTCCGAAAAGAATGACCGACTTCTCATCATTTGTCAAAATGTCACCGATGTTCCGAAGACGCTGTGTATTTAGAGTGATTTTCAAAGAAATGTTCCGGTGAACAGGGCAAAGTGGTTGAAATTCGCTAGTTCTGTAAATTAAACATAACAACGACTATGTAAATAAATTCATTTGGTCACATGCAAATTAGATAAACGTACGGAGCGGAAATACATTAATAACTTATGGAATCCCACAGTAGATCGATCGATATACTACAAAATACAATGCCGTTTCGTCACTCACGCAATCAAACAAACAAACATACAAACATATATATATATATATATATATATATATATATATATATATATATATATATATAGACGTATTTAATTATACACTTTCGCTCTAATTTTTCGATCGTTCACAATATTTTTTTTTCCACACTATCATCCATTATTTGATATTTTCCACTAATCATAAATATTCCTACGTTTACCTGCATGCAAACAAGAACGAATAATACAAAGAAATTTCTAAGTGATTCTTAGCAACCTCCTCCTCATCCAAATCATAATAATATAATAACAATAATAATAACGGACTGGAGTATATGTGACACATAAATCAATAAATCTGACCTACAGAAGCTCAGAGGCGTATTTACTTTTGAGATACATCTATTTTCGCACTTAAATGATATCAACATTGACTTTGCCCCCAATTCATCCTTTTTTTTTCTTACTTTAATGCAACTTATTTATTTCTTAGTATTACCTTCATTTCATCACGATCCCTCATTTATCCTGATTTTACTTTTTAGCCATTTATTTATTTCTTGGTATTCCCTTCATTTCATCAGTCATCAGATTTTCTCCCTTTTCGTTCCTTACTCACAGCCGTCTTGGTATTCTTGCCAGAAAATACAAACTCAATGTAAATTATTATTTTCCCTGTAACTTCTTTCCTTCTTTTTTTATCTTGCAAGCAAGACTTGTTAAGGATGCCATGCTGTTCTTCACTCTATTATTATTATTATTATTATTATTATTATTATTACTATTTTTCTATCTCGACCATCCTATTCGACTGGGTTCTTTTTATATTGTGGGGCTCCGGGTTCCATCCTGCCATCTTAGGAGGCCATGTGCGCTGTTTCTAGTATCATACTCTTCTGCGTGAGTCCTGAAGCTACCTCGGCATCTAGTTTTTCTAGGTTCCTTTTCAGGGAACTTGTGATCATGCCTATTGTTCCTATGATTATAGGTACAGTTTCCACTGGCATATCCCATATCCATCTTATTTTTATTTTCAGGTCTTGATACTCATAAATTCTTTTCTTTCTTTCTCATCTACTCTGGTCTCCCATGGTATTGCGACATCAATGAGTGATACTTTCTTCTTGGTTTTGTCAATCAGCGTCAAGTCTGGTCCACTGGCCCGTATCACCCTATCTGTTCTGATAACATAGTCCCAGAGGATCTTTGCCTGATCATTTTATGTCATTATATCAGGTTGGTGTTCGTACCACTTAGTACTGCAAGCTAGCTGGTGTTTCTTGCACAAGCGCCAGTGGAGGGCTTTTGCTACTGAATCATGCCTCTTTTTGTACTGGTTCTGTGCAAGTGCCTGACATTCGCTTGTTATGTGCTTTATGGTCACTCCTTTCATATTGCATTTCCTGAATATGGTTGAGTTTTTATCTCCATCTATTGTTCTTTGGACATGCCTGGTTCTTAGGGCCTGATCTTGTGCCGATGTTAGCATTCCTTCTGTTTCCTTCTTGAGTTCTCCCCTCTGTATCCGTTGATGTGTTTCACTGATGGCCAGTTCTTTAGTCTGTCTTGTGCATTGGTTTGCCGTGCCATTCTTCTGTTCTGTTTTTCATTCTTCTGCCTCTGTATATTTCGGGGTCCTCGTCTACTTTTATCAGTCCTTTCCATGCACACCTTAGCCACTCGTCTTCACTGGTTTTCAGCTATTGCCCCAGTGCTCTGCTCTCGATGTTGACGCGGTCTTCTATGCTTGACCTCTCCCTC
>NC_061089.1:55847129-55892129 GCF_015104395.2 Macrobrachium nipponense
TATTGAAATAGTTTCCAACTTCCGAAATGGTTTATTGAAATGGTTTTCAACTTACGAAACGGTTTATTAAAATAGTTCTCCAAACTTCATCTTTATCACTGTTTTCTTCTTCCATTTATGAAGAGAAGTGTGAATTACTATAGCGTTACAACGAAGGCTATATTTCTTAATTTCCTGGTGCGGCTTCCTAAGACAACGCAAGACACTATACTACAATAAACAAGTAGACTGCAGACAAGAATACAAAAAGAGAATGATAAGACTGGCAAAAAATTTTAAATAAAAAACTTGCACGAAAAATAACTTTCTTGCATTTATCTGTAACCCTTTTTTCTAGTTTATATAAAATCTCACATAAAAATAAGAAATTGTTGGCCATCATGTTTTCATCATATTTGTAATCACGATGCAAATATCGAATAAACAATTTCCTTGAAACGGCTCCCAAGAATTTTGAAGTTCTTCCTTTAAAACAGCTTAACAAAACTTTCGAACAGCTCGCCAAAATTTTGTTGTTCTTTACAACGGGTCCACAGAATTTTGAAGCACTCCCTTAGCAGTGCTCCTCAAAATTCTGAAGCTCTTTCATGAAAACGGCTCCCCAAAGTTTATAAATCCTTCATTACAACAGCTCCCCAAAATTTTGAAGGTCTCTCCTTCCAACGGCTCATCTATTTCTTAAGGCCGTTCTTTACAACGGATCTCCAAACTTTGGAAGCTATTTCTTCACAACAGCTCCCCAAAATTTTTAAGAGAGGACTCAAGAGAAGCAAAATTAAAATGACTAATAATAGCTCTGAGAAATCTCCCCTTCCAGATGATATGCAAGCTAGTCCTGAAGCGCAAATGAATAGAAAACGATCAACCGTAAGGTCACGAACTGGTCTACATGATGTCATGGCCAAACACCTTCGGGCTCAGCAAATGAACCCAACAGGTGTCGGAGCGGTTGATCTTCAAAAGGTGGTGTGTGTGTGTGGGTGTGTGTGTGTGTGTTGTGGGGGGGGGGGGGGATCTGTGCAAAAGGGCTGTTCGTTTATTATCTCACATTTTTAGAGATTACGATTCTTTACGGACATTATTTTCACAAGCAACATTAATTTGTTATCAGTATCAATAAAGCCAAAATATTCAAGATCATACGTACATTTATCCAGGGATGTCTGTACATACAAACAGACACAGACATACACACAACACACACATACATACATATATAAGTTTATATACGTGTGTATATGGATTCATATCTATGTACGGTTTGTTAACCTTGATAGTAGGACACTTCTACAAAAAAAAAAAAAAGTTTCACCAGTATATTTCTTAGAACAGAAATATGAATGAAGCCTAACCTAACTGAGCGAATTACATGGGCCTGCAACTGCTGCCTCTACTGCTATCTCGTCGTCTTCCAGTCTCAGCACAACTTAAGAAAGTTATGATCTTCCTGCTTTGAACTAATCCATCTACTTATCTATAATAATAAAAAGAGAGTAGTTCTTGCTTGTCCACCTGGGTATGAAACGTGGTGTTGGGAATGTAGGTTCGTACACTTTTGTATCGGCCGTGCAAACCAAAGTATACTCCATCAAGCTTATTACACAATAGAGTAAAATTTTGCAATAAAAAGTCTGCCACATCAAAGGAGTACAACCTAATATTTTTCTATTTAAAGTTCTGAAATTAGTGGGCCTCAAACAGCTCTACTCAAGGCCTCAGAGTGCTCCAGTCAGTGAAACTGATGACTAAACTCTAAACTTTCATGTCTCTGGCTACCCAAGCTAGGTCGTCAGTAACATCAACAAGTTCTAGATCAATAGTTTCCAGCTACCCTCTCCCACAACTCAGGTTCTGAGTCAAACTTCTAGATATCAAGAAGACTATACCAACCTCTTCTTAGACCTAGGTGAATTTCTAGATACTAAAATGCAATAGTCAATGAGTTCAGTGGTCAATGACTGCAACAGGCAATGACTGTATCACTAAACAAATCAAGACCTCAGTCAGTCTTATCAAATTCCCTATCCTCCAAGACTCTAGCCTCCTACTTTTAGCCCTTCAATACGCTAAAACCTAAATTACCTTCGAGCAACTAAACTTTGTATCCTAGGCTTTATGGATCACAAATTTAATCTTCAAAATGACTATTACCAACCTGTACATCCGTGGCAAAACAAATTTACAACTCCAGACACCAGTAAGATGTTAACTAGTTCAATTCATAATTCCACCGTTCACTTTGCAAGTCATAAATTTCAGTTTTATCATCTCACCCAAACTACAACCCTGGGGAAATCCCGAAGACTCAAGGCCAAGCAGTTTCTTTCTACTTGAATGATTCGAGTTTTGAAAGATCCGCAGCCAGAAATTTCATACCTCGAAAATCGTAGACCTACCTAGACGTACGCTTCGATTAAGACTATTTCTTATTCATTTCACAGCCAGGCAAACATATATAAGAAAAAATAAGCTTCGACTAAGACGATTCAACGGTCTATTAAATGCCTTTCAATCTGCATTCAGCTTCCAAACAGCCAAGTGTTTAGCAAGTAACAGATCCTGAATGTTGCAAATGGACCCAATTCTCGTAACACATGAAAAAACAAAAGAAAAAAATTCTCGGCACTCATCGGCTTCTGTCATCAAATTCAATATATTTAAGCCACTTACACACAATCATAATAATCATACTCGATCAATAACTGAGATGATATATAGCACAATATGTAACTACTGAATTAAAGATCTGGCCAAATTCTAACAAACGAAATCCACTTTCATTATAAAGTCTACCAGGTTGACTTGATGAAGAAGAAGAAGAAGAAGAAAGGATGTCAACATCCTTCATACTCAAATACACACGATAAAATTGAGAAATAGGGTCCCGATATCATCTGCATATATCATTGATAAAAAAAAAAAGTTGAAGAGAGGCACTTGTATCGCTTTTGTTTCTTTGTATTGGCGTAGTTGTCCTAAAATACCTTCAGAAAATTTTCTTACATCTACAGAGTTGGTTAAAATGAATTTTTTTCGAACACTAAGGGAGAGAGAGAGAGAGAGAGAGAGAGAGAGAGAGAGAGAGAGAGAGAGAGAGAGAGAGAATGTATCTCTCGTAAATAAAATACATAAAAAACAGCCTTTTTTTAAGAACTCTACATCTATACAGTTAGTTAAATCAATTTTCTCAAAGAAAGAGAGATCTACAGGATGTGTCTCATCATAAATAAAATACATTAAAAACAGGCTATTTATTAAAGAACTCTCCATCTACAGAGCTAGTTAAATCAATTTTTTCAGAGAGAGAGAGAGAGAGAGAGAGAGAGAGAGAGAGAGAGAGAGAGAGAGAGAGAGAGAGCCACACGATGTATCTCATCATAAATATATTACATTAAAAAGCAGCCTCTACACGACAGAGCTCTCAATCTTCTTTAATTAAAAATAACGTCGTCCCGGCCAGCCCCCGCGAATCACAGAAGCGCGACGCCAAAGGGCGCACCACCAAACAAGCAAGAAGAAGAAGAAGAAGAAGAAGGAGAAGAAGAAGAAAGAAGAAAGCACTTCAATGAAGAAAACAGAGGCTTACAAACATATACTTTAATGGATATAGCCAGGAGGACGGAAATAACCCGTGCAATTTTGCACATACAGAACTCCTCGCAAAAGAAAAAAAATGGTACGTGCACACGCGCACATACACTCGCGCTGCACACACACGCGCGCACACACATACTCTCTCTCTCTCACACACACACACACACCTGGTGGGATAAATCTTGTGATGTAATAAAGCAGGTTTAGCCACACCTTGGGAGATGGGCCATTTGACCCTTCTCTCTCTCTCTCTCTCTCTCTCTCTCTCTCTCTCTCTCTCTCTCTCTCTCTCTCTCTCTCTCTCTCTGATCCTTCTTTATACTCTTAATTTGTCTTCTGTCGGTCCATTACTTTTGTTTGAAAACTTTACTGTCTTGTCTACTTTTAACTTGTAGGCTTTATTTACTTTAACGTCCATCTTGAATTTGTTTGAAAATTGAACGTAGTTTTTTCAAAGTAATAAATATCCTCTCTTTATTTCACGGCCCTTTATGTTTTAGCTGACGATGAATATTATTCATTGACGTTATTTGCAACCATACACTAAATGCTTCATTATTCTTAATAATGTTATCATAATATAAATGTCTTCAGTAAAACGGTTCATATTGCTTTTCTTGACTATTGCATCTGCATACTGTATTTGCACATGGCATCAAATGAAATTAAGTATATTTTTGATTGGGAAAAACCCTCTATCACGAGAGTACATATAATGTTCTAAGGGATCCACAAATAAAAAATGTTGCGAGTTCGTGTATAACTTTAAAATTCTTTACAAAAAGCTTTCGAACCCTTCCCTAAAGATGAACCCAGGTATGTGTATACATTATATAATATATATATATATATATATATATATATATATATATATATGTATATATATATATATAAGCGTGTCTGTTATGGTTTGAAAGTTTAATTTATATATCTGCTCATCACCACACAAGCGAGTCAGATGCAAAAGTAAATGGGTATTAGAAGTGATCACTACTTTTAAAGCTGGTTACGACTGAATTGAATGTCAGAACTGAAAGTCAGAAAGATGCGTATTCAGGTTGAGAAAAGTTGATAAATGGAAAGAGGATGAATACTGATTTAGGATAATAAAGCGCTGATTGCTGAGGGCAAAAGTTGTAAACATGAAAAGTGGGAGGCTATGCCAACGTTGGGTAAACTTCAATGTGGTGGGTGAGTGGGTCTGATCTTGAATAGGGACTGTGAAAGTCATCGCCTCTACAATGAAGTCATAACTTCTCAGTTTCCTGTATGTGATCGTCACCGAGAAACTTGATGATCCGAATAGGAAACGAAGTTAAAATTTCCTCCTTCCTTCACTGGTCTTTGAACCTGGTTCAGGAGGAGATATGAATCCAATATGAATTCATCACATATCCACCACACTATAATGTAGTGGGGAAACCCAGGAAAGGCTGGTTCATGTCAAGAAATTTTTTTATTCTTGGCACTTACGAAATTTATTTTTGCTTACTGACGCAGATTTTCGGCGATGACTGAAACAATAACGAATAATAATAATAATAATAATAATAATAATAATAATAATAATAATAATAATAATAATAATAATAATGACTCTCCAATTACCTTTAATGATTAATAGATCATTGACCACGTTATGCAGGATTTCAGGTTTCAATGGTGATCATTTTCAATGATCTGAATGTCAATTATGCCTTCATGGCGCTAAATTGAATTTCCACGACTTAAATTTTTCACCATTTTTAATTCTCATCATTTATCAGGACTTTGACTTTGGATAACGGGCACCATCTTAATTACAGACCTTCAGAGCTAAGAGGGGGATTGGAGCAAATGTTCTCAAGCACCAAATGTCATTCCAAGAGCTTGTGAAAAGAATGATGTCTTTTAAAACTGTTCACAAAAAAATCTACAACTGGGTGAGGAGATTGTTTCATTTGGCTTTCATAGTAAATGCTTTAATTGTGAAAGTAACGTCATTCATAAACCGCTTACACCTGACGTTGGGATGGAGGGGGATGTTTAGCGCGGAGGGGGGAGGGGTTGGGGGTGAAATTATTACTAAGGCTAAATACTGGCTGTAATAAAATGTGGCAAGAATTTGAAAATTTGCGTCAATGAATTTAAAACGCTCTTTATCGTTATTATTTAGATTTTTTTCAATGTGTCTATCACAGTCCTCCAATTCGACTGGGTGGTATTTATGGTGTGGGGTTCCGGGCTGCATCCTGCCTCCTTAGGAGTCCATCACTTTTCTTACTATGTGCGCTGTTTCTAGGAGCACACTTTTCTCCATGAGTTTTGGAGTTACTCCAGCCTCTAGTTTTTCCAGATTCCTTTTCAGGGATCTTGGGTACAATTTCCACTGGCATATTATTATTATTATATAATTATTATTATTATTATTATTATTATTATTATTATTATTATTATTATTATCTAATATGGACATACAAGAACCTTGGGTAAGAGCCTCTTCGACTTATAGTTACCCTATACTTTGTTACAGAGATTTTCTTAATGAAAATAAATATAATAGTCACATAGTTATGCATATATATAAGTATATATATACATACTGTATATATACATATATGACGTATATATATGTATATGTATGTATGTATATATATATATATATATATATACACTGTCAGCTACTTTGAAAACAAACAGCATATACTACAAATTCATTCACTTGCTGTATACACATATGACAGGGAAAGGGAAAAATAAAAAAGGAATGTTTATCATTTTTTTCTTCTACAGACGAAACAAATAGCTGCACGATGAATATCTGAGAGAATGAATGTTACACATCTCATTTTGCTTTTTTGAATGACCTAACGTTTCGGCTACATGATATTACCTGCATCTCTGCCAATGTTAATTTCATTCCAATCCCCAAACGCGAACTAGGAATCGGCTCCCAAACGTGAACTAGGAATCGGTTCCCAGGCAAAATAAGACAAACGAGCAAATACAGAAATGAGGGGTGCAAAAATAACAAGGGGTCAAGCATACAAGGGGCATCAGTAATTTTACAATGAAGTTCCAACAGCATCCGGTCACCTGCCCAGCTGATTTCCATTCAAGCTATTTACGGAGAGAGAGAGAGAGAGAGAGAGAGAGAGAGAGAGAGAGAGAGAGAGAGAGATGCTAAGTAAGCTTCACAAATGTATCAATTACTTGAAATTTCTGTTTGTTAGTAGTTCTTATACTAATACTAGTAGATTCACATCAACCGTGCATTTGATGTCTAGGCCAGTCCCTTACGACGCTCCTGATTGGCTGTTGATAAGCCAATCACAGGGCTGGAAACTCTCAGTCTCTCGAGAAAGTTCACACGGAAAGGAAGTATGTTCCACCTCGCCTGAGGGATACGTTTGAAAGAAGTATCCCTTAGGAGAAGTGTAACATACATCCAGTCTATGTGAACTCTCAAGAGAGACTGAGAGTTTCCAGCCCTGTGACGGCTTATCAACAGCCAATCAGGAGCGTCGTAAAGGATGGGCCTAGACATCAGATGCACGGTTGATGTGAATCTACTATAGTAGCAATTGCTGTTGTTGACGTAGCAGTGGCGGGGAAAATAATAATAATAATAATAATAATAATATAAAATAATAATAATAATAATAATAATAATAATAAAGAATATGAGAATGGTGAAGTTGTAAAAAAAAAAAAAAAAAAAAAAAAAAAGAAAAAAAGCATAAAAATAATAAATGGAAGCATTTGCAAAACATAATGAATGGTACAAAAATATAAGCAAATAATCTTCCACCATAAAAGTGGATGAAGAATTACAGGTATAATTCAAAAACAAAATCGTTAAACAGATAAATATGGAATCAACCGTAAAGGAACAGGTTTTGAGCCAATAAATAAAAACAAGGTCATAAAACTTTATGAAATCAGCGATTGTGGTAAATTATATTTAAGGATTCGGGTAAATGAAAATCACTCTTTCAGGTATGATCAAAATTAACAATCCGGATATATTAATCATTTAGTGATGCAGGTAAATAATTCATAACCTTTACTCCCATTAGAAATCTTTGATATAGATTAATGTCATGGCTCAAGAAAATTCAAACAATGCTTGAACATTATACCTAACATTTTTCAAACGTTAAAATTCGTGATACAGTTAACTTAAAACCAACGATCCTGGAAAGGTAAAACCAATCATATTGTAAAGTCAAAACTAATGATCCTGGCAAGCTAAAACCAATGATCCTGGAAGGTTAAAACCAATGATCCGGAAAGCTAAAACCAATGATCCTGGAAAGCTAACAACCAATTATCCTGGAAAGCTAAAACCAATGATCCTGGAAAGCTAAAACCAATGATCCTGGAAAGTTGAAACCAGTCATCCTGAAAGTTAAAACCAATGAGTTAGGTCCTATTAAACCTAAAATTAGATACTATAAGAGATCTAAGTAAACTCGACAAAGTGTAGATCAATGGCATGATCCAGGAAATTAGATACCTCTGATTTAATTTAATCAAAACGAGACAAACAGAAAACTGTGATTAAAAGGAATTAAAATCAAGTAAACAGAAATCTTTAATTCAGATAAATTAAAAACAGGTGGACATGAGCCTCTCATCCAGATTAATTACAATCAGGTAAACAGACTGCTTAAAATTAATCAACACCAGATAAACATAAAACTTTACTTCTGATTACTTAAACAGAAACCTCTGGTCAAAATTAATTGAAACCAAGTAAACAGAAACGTCTAATTCGGATCAATTAAAACCAAGTGAAAAGAAACCTTCAGTTTTGATTTATTAAAAGCAGGTAAACAGAAACCTTCAAGTCAGATTAATTGAAACCAGGTAAACAGAAACCTTCAATTGAAATTAATTAAAACCAGGTGAACATAAAGATTCAATTTAGATTCATTAAAACCAGGTAAACAGGAACCCATTCAGATTAATTAAAACCAGATAAACAGAAACCTCAGATCAAATTTAATTAATACCAGGTAAACAGGAACCTTCTATTCATATCAATTAAAACCAGATAAACAGAAACCTCAGATCAAATTTAATGAATACCATGTAAACAGAAACCTTCAATTCAGGTTAATTAAAACCAGGCAAACAGAACTTTCAGTTCAGACTAATTAAAACCAGGTAAACAGAAACCTTCAATTCAGATTAATTAAAACCAGATAAACAGAAACCCCAGATCAAAATTAATTAATACCAGGTAAACAGAAACCTTCAATTAAGATAAAACCAGGTAAACAGAAACCTTCAATTTGGATTAATTAAAACCAGGTAAACAGATTGTGAATTACGCAGATTAATTAAAACTAACGATTCAGATTAACTAAGAATAGTGATTCGGATAAAACAGAACGTTGTAGGTAAAATGAAACCTGTACCCCAGTTATGGAATTCATTCAACATCACTACCCATCATATCCTTCATCTGCTTCCTACTTCTTTCATTTACACCTTCTTCTACTTATTATTCAACATTACTGTGGTGAGCATCCCCTTCCCCTTTCATCTGTGCCTTCTTCTTATTATTCTGCTTATTCTTCACCTTCTTATTCCTCATCGCAATATTCTAATTCTCAAGTCTTCTCCTACGTCTAGAACGTGTTTTTTTTTTCACGCACTCGATCCCTCCAACAGATAATATATTAGTTCTGCACCTGGTCATCCTCTTGAGTAGCCAACCTCCTTCGCAGAAGCAACCTTCAACTTGCCTCTACCGTTTGTCTTTTTTTTTTTTTTTTTTTTCCCCTGAGGACTCGTGAGGCTTCCTTGCATCTCTTTATTCTTCTCTTGTTCCTTATTCGTATTCTTGAGAATTTCCTTTTCTGAAATTCTGTGGTGTTTATTTACTTAGTTTAATTGGCATTCTTGAAATTCTTCTGATCATAAACTCCTGTGTGCGCTGGTCGATAGGATTAACTAAAATGAAGCATTTATCTGCTTATCTATCTACCTCCATGAGGCGTTCTCTCTCTCTCTCTCTCTCTCTCTCTCTCTCTCTCTCTCTCTCTCTCTCAATGATAGCCCCCAATTCATCTTAATCTTAACACGTAATAACAGCAAAACCAGTGACCATGTTTAAGTTGATTTCAATCTAACCAAAAAAGCACACGGTAAAAAATATAAAGGAGAAAATTAACGTTATCGGATAAAATAAATTTCCTGGGAATTTTCTCATACGAAGAAGAAGAAGAAGAAAAGAAGAAGAAGAAGAAGAAGAAGAAGAAGAAGAAGAAGAAGTTTAAAGCCTTCTAAACAAACATCACAAATAGGGGAAAAACAAATGAAATCTCTTAAAAGAAGAAATAAAAGGAATTTCAGATCTATTTAGATGATTTTCAGCCCAAAGAACCAAAATTTTCACCTTGAATATAGAACAAAAGAAAGAAAGAAAAAAAGCAAACCAAGAAACTTTCCCAAACACTAACAACAGTGACTGACTGACCTTGAATGCACTCAGCAGACAAGAGATTCTTTCTAACTTACCCGACCGATCTTAGGTTTCTTGAATAGCAAATATTCTCAGCAAGTGACAACTTATTCTTGAAACTATTCCTTCTTAACTGGTTGTATTCTTAGTTAAAACTATTTTTTACTGGATGCATTCTTTTTGAAACTACACTTTGCCCGATGCATTCTTTTTGAAATTATTCATTACAGGAGGTATTCTTTTCGATACTATTCTTTACTCGATTTATTCTTTTCGAAACTATTCTTTACCCGATTTATTCTTTTCGAAACTTTATTCTTTACCCGAAACCTTGATTCTTTTCGACCCTATTCTTTACCCGTATTTTTCTTTCGAAACTATTCCTTTACCCGATTTCATTCTTTTTTCGAAAACTATTCTTTACCTTTGAATACCCCCTTATTCTTCGGAACTTATTCTTTACCCGTTTATTTCTTTTCGAAAAACTAATTGTCTTTACCCCATTTATCCTTTTCGATAACTGATTCTTTTACCCGAAATTTCTTCTTTTCCGAACTTCTTTCTTTAAACCCTCGATTTTATTCTTTTTCGAAACTTATTCTTTACCCCGAAATTTTTATTCTTTTTCGAACGATTCTTTACCCGATTTTCCTGTTTTCGAAAACTATTTTCTTTACCCGGATTTTATTCTTTTCGAAAACTGATTCTTTACCCTCGATTTATCCTTTTCGAAACTATTCTGTACCCGATTTATAGCCCTTTTCGAGCTTTATTCTTTACCCGAAAATTTTATTCTTTTCAAAACTTTATTCCTTTACCGTTTATTCCTTTTTCGAAAAACTAGTTCTTTTACCATTTATTCTTTCTTCGAACTTTATTCTTTACCCGATGGTTCTAATTCTTTTTCGAACCCTTTCTTTACCTTTTATTCCTTTTCGAAACTATTCTTTACCCGGATTTTATTCCTTTTCGAAAACTATTTCTTTACCCCGATTGATTCCTTGGGTTGCGAAACTATTCTTTACCCGATTTTTATTCTTTTCGAAAAAAGCTATTTCTTTACCCGATTTCATTCCTTTTCGAAACCTATTCTTTATACCCGATTTATTGCTTTTCGAAAGCTATTCTTTACCCGTTCCTTCTTTTCAAAACTTTATTCTTTCCCGTTTATCTTTTCGAAACTATTCTTTATCCGGATTCATTTCCTTTTGAGGGGAATATTCTTTAATTACTATAAAAACGAACCTTTATTATCCTTTGCGAAAACTATTCGTTTACCCTTGATTTTCCTTTTCGAAACTTTATTCTTTACCCTGATTAATCCTTTCGAAACTTTCTTAACTTACCTGATTTAATTCCTTTTCGAAAGCTATTCTTTTACCCTGATTCAGTCCTTTTCGAAACACTATTCTTTACCCGATTTTATTTCTTTTCGGGAACGCATTCTTTACCCTGATTTATTCCTTTTTCGAAACTATTCTTTATACCTGATTAATCCTTTTCGATGAAGCTTTATCTTTACCCGATTTCATTTCTTTTCGAAACTATTCTTTGCCCACGATTTAATTCGTTTTTTTCGAAACTATTCTTTCCCCGTATTTCCCATTTTTTTTTCTTTCGAACTTTATTCTTTTACCCCTGATTCAAATTCCTTTTCGAAAAACTACTTCTTTAGCCTGATTCAAGTCCTTTTCGAAACTATTCTTTACCTGATTTATCCTTTTCGAAACTATTCTTTACATGATTAATTCTTTTGATGAAACTATTCTTTCCCCGTTATTCCTTTTGAACTTAATTCCTTTTCCCGTTTAAAATTCTTTCGAACTTTCTTTACCCTGATTTCTATTCCCCTTTTTTTTTTCGAAACTATTTTTTTTTCATTTACCCGATTTCATTCTTTCGAAAGCTATTCTTTTACCGGTTGATTTAATCCTTTTCGAAACTATTCTGTACCCGATTTATCCTTTTCGAAACTATTCTGTACCCGATTTATCCTTTTCGAAACTATTCTTTAACCCGAATTAATTCTTTTAAAACGAAAAACTCTTTCTTTACCCGATTTTAATTCTTTTCGAAAAAACTATTCTTTACCCGATTCCGTTCTTTTTCGAAAAACTAATTCTTTACCTGATTACCTTTTCGAAACTATTCTTTAAACTGATTAATCCTTTTCGAAAACTTTTTATTCTTATACCCGAATTTATTCTTTTCGAAACTATTCTTTACCCGATTTATTTCGTTTCGAAAACTTAATTCTTTACACGAAAAATTCATTCTTTTGGAAACCCTTCTTTACTGATTAATCCTTTTCGAGAACTATTTTCTTTTTACCTGAAAATAAATCCTTTTCGAAACTATTCTTTACCCGATTTATTCTTTTCTGAAACTATTCTTCTACCCGATTTTTCTTTCGAAACTTATTCTTTTACCCGAAAATTCATTCTTTTCGAAACTTATTCTTTACCCGAATTCATTCTTTTAGAAACTATTCTTTAACCCGAAAATCATTTTCTTTTCGAAACCTATTCTTTACCCGATTTAATCTTTCGAAAACTTTTATTCGTAAAAACCGATCATTCTTTTCGAAACTTAGTTTTACCCGATCATTCTTTCGAAACTTAATTCCTTTTAACCCGAAAATTCATCGTTTCGAAAAAACTTATTCTTTACCCACTGATTTCATTGCTTTTCGAAACTATTCTTTACCCGATTTATTCTTTTCGAAACATTCTTTTACACGAAATTCTTCTTTTCGAAAACAAATTATTTTTACCCGATTTATCCCTTTTCGAACTATTCTTTACCCGATTCCTTTTCTTTTCGAAACTATTCTTAACCGATTCACCTCTTTCGAAAACATTATTTGTACCCGATTTATCTTTCGGAAAACTATTTCTTTACCCGATTCATTTCTTTTCGAAACTTAATTCCTTTTACATGAAATTAATCCTTTTCGAAACTTATTCCTTTACCTGATTAATCCTTTTCGAAACTTAATTCCTTTTACCTGAAATAATCCTTTTCGAAACTTATTCTTACCTGATTAATCCTTTTCGAAAACTATCTTTACCTGATTAATCCTTTCGAAACTATCTTATAACCTGATTAATCCTTTTCGAAACTATTCTTTACCTGATTAATCCTTTTCGAAACTATTCTTTACCTGATTAATCCTTTTCGAAACTATTCTTTACCTGATTAATCCTTTTCGAAACTATTCTTTACCCGATTTATTCTTTTCGAAACTATTCTTTACCCGATTTTTTCGTTTCGAAACTATTTCTTTACCCGATTTTTCTTTTTTCCCTCCCGAAACTATTTCTTTACCCGATTCATCCTTTTCGAAACTATTCTTTACCTGATTAATCCTTTTCGAAACTATTCTTTACCTGATTAATCCTTTTCGAAACTATTCTTTACCTGATTAATCCTTTAGAAAACTATTCTTACCCGATTCCATTCTTTCGAAAAATATTCTTTACCCGATTCATCCTTTCGGAACTATTTCTTACACGATTTATCTTTTCGAACTATTCTTGTACCCGATTCATTCCTTGTCGAAACTATTCTTTACCTGATTATCTTTTCAAACTATTCTTTACATGATTAATCCTTTCGAAACTATTCTTTACCCGATTTATTCTTTCGAAACTATTCTTTACCCGATTCATCTTTTCGAACACTCTTTACACGATTCATCTTTTCGAAATTATCTTTACCCCGATTCATTCTTTTCGAAACTATTCTTTACATGATTTATCCTTTTCAAACTATTCTTTACATGATTAATCCTTTTTTCGAACTATTCTTTACCCTGATATCCCTTTTCGAAAACTATTTCTCTTACCCGAATTTATTCTTTTCGAACTATTCTTACCCGATTTATTTTTCGAAACTATTCTTTACCTGATTAATCCTTTTCGAAACTATTCTTTACCCGATTCATCCTTTTCGAAACTATTCTTTACCTGATTAATCCTTTTCGAAACTATTCTTTACCCGATTAATTCTTTTCGAAACTATTCTTTACCCGATTTCAAATCTTTTTCCCGACCAAATTCTTTACCCGAGTTTCATTTCTTTCGAAAAACTATTCTTTACCCGATTTCAATTTTTTCGAAACCCTTAATTCTTTAAACCCTATTATTTCCCTTTTTTTCGAAAACTATTCTTTACCCGATTTATTCTTTTCGAAACTATTCTTTGGTTTTTACCCGAAATTCAAATTTCTTTTCGCCAAAACTTTATTCTTGGTACCTTGATTAATCCAAATTTTCTTTAAACCTATTTCTTTTAAAAACCTGATTTAATTCCTTTTCGAAAACATTCTTTACCCGAGTTATTCTTTTCCCTTGAAACTATTCTTTACCCGATTCATTCTTTTCGAAAACTTTATTGTTTAACCCGAAATCTTTATTCTTTTTTTCCCCGAAAAACATTATTCTTTTGTACCCGATTCATTTCTTTTCGAAACTATTTTTACCCATTGAAATTAATTCCTTTTCCCGGAAACATTCTTTTAAACCTGGATTAATTCCTTTTCGAAACTATTCTTTACCCGATTCATTCTTTCGAAAAATATTCTTTACCCGGATTCATTTTTTCGAAACTTTATTCTTTAAAAACCCGATTCATTCTTTCGAAACTTTTTATTTCTTTACCCGAAATTCATTCTTTTCGAAACTATTCCTTTACCCGATTCAAATTCCCTTTTAAAACTATTCTTTACCCGATTGCATTCTTTTCCGAAACTTAAATTCTTTGACCCGAAATTCATTCTTTTCGAAAATATTCTTTACCCGAATTCATTCTTTTCGAAACCTAGTTTTACCCGATTCATTTTTTCTTTTCGAAACTAAATTCTTTACCCGGATTATTCTTTTCGAAAATATTCTTTAAACCCGATTCATTCTTTTCGAAACTTTATTGTTCTTTAAACCCGGGATTATTCTTTTGAAACTTTTTATTCTTTTTACCCGATTCATTCTTTTCGAAACTTAAAATTAGAGTTACCGATTCCAAAAATTCTTTTCGACACTAGTTCTTTACCCGATTCATTTCCTTTTCGAAACTATTCGTTACCCGAATTTATTCTTTCGAAACTATTCTTTACCTATTATCCTTTCGAACTATCTTTACCCCGATTTAATTCTTTTCGAAACTATTCTTTACCCATTTAATTCTTTTCGAACTATTCTTTACCCCGATTCATTCTTTTTCGGACACCTATTTTCCTTTTTTACCCCCGATTTTCCCATTTCCCTTGTTGCGCAACACTATTCCTTTTAACCCGGTTTCCCCATTCCTTTTCTTCGAAACTGCCCTTTTAAAACCCGATTTCCCCAATTTTTCTTTTTCCGAACTATTCTTTACCCGATGTCCCATTCTTTTTCTGAAACTATCCCTTGTCCCGATTCAATTTCCTTTTTCGAAAGCTATTCTTTTTACCCGAATTCCACAATTCCTTTTCGAAAACTAATTCTTGTTACCCCGATTTCATTCTTTTTCGAAAACTATTCTTTTACCGATTCAATTCCTTTTTATTCAAAACTAATTCCCCCCCCCCCTTTGACCCGATTTTGGTATTCTTTTCCCGAAACTAAATTCTTTTACCCGATGCCCCCCATTTCCTTTTTCGGAACTATTTCTTTTGTAAACACTGAATTTAATCCCCCTTTTTTCGAAACTAGTTTTCTTTTACCTGAAAATTAAATCTTTTTCGGAAAACTATTCCTTTTACCCGCGCGTTTTTCTTCTTTTTTTTCAACCCCCGATTTCATTCTTTTCGAAAAAAACCTAGTTCCTTTAACCCGATTCATTCCTTTTCGAAAAACTCTTCCTTTACCCGATTTTCACCATATCCACTTTTTCCCGAAAAAACTATTCCTTTACCCGAATTTTTTTTCATTTCTTTTCGGAAAACTATTCTTTACCCGATTTTCATTTTTCCTGTTTTCGAACACTATTCCTTTAAACCCCGATTCAATTTCCTTTCGAAACTATTTCTTTACCCCCCGATTTCCAAAATGTCTTTTTTTTCGAAACCCTATTTTCCCCTTTAATTACCCCGATTTCCATTTACTTTTCGAAAACTAAATTTTCCTTACCCGTTTCATTTGTCTTTTTCGAAACTAGTCCTTTACCCCGATTTCCATTCTTTTTTTTTTTTCGACGAACAACTAATTCTTTTTAACCCGATTTCATTCCTTTTCGAAACTATTTTTCCCCCTTTAACCCGATTCCCATTCCTTTTTTTCGAAACTACATTTACCCCTTTACCCGTTCATTCTTTTCGAAAACCTATTCTTTACCCGATTTCCATTCTTTTCGGAAACTATTCTTTACCCGATTTTCCCATTCCTTTTAGGGGGGTGGGGGGGGAAACTTCATTCCCTTTAAAACCCGATTCATTCCTTTTTTCGAAACTATCTTTCCCCCTTCCACGCCGATTTCAGGTCCCTTTTTTTTCCGAACTTATTCTTTTACCACCCCCGTTTCCCCATTTCTTTTTCGAAACTATTCTTTACCCGACTCTTCTTTTCGAAACTATTCTTTACCCGATTTATTCTTTTCGAAACTATTCCTTTACCGATTTATTCTTTTCGAAACTATTCTTTACCCGGTTTATTCTTTTCGAAAACTATTCTTTACGATTCATTTTTTGAACTTATTCTTTACCCGATTCATCTTCTTTTCAAAAACTTTCTTTACCCGATTTATTCTTTTCGAAACTATTCTTTACCCGATTTATCCTTTTCGAAACTATTCTTTACCCGATTTATTCTTTTCGAAACTATTCCTTTCATAACCCGATTTCATTCTTTTCGAAACTATGCTTTACCCGATTCATTCTTTTCGAACTATTCTTTACCGATTCATTCTTTTCAAAAATATTCTTGACCCGATTTATTCTTTTCGACTATTCTTAGTCCCCCGATTCATTCTTTCGAAACTATTCTTTACCCGATTCATTCTTTCGAAACTATTCTTTACTCCTTCATCTTTCGAAACTATTCTTTACCCGATTTATTCTTTTCGAAACTATTCTTTACCCGATTTATTCTTTTCGAAACTATTCTTTACCCGATTTATTCTTTTCGAAACTATTCTTTACCGCGTTCATGTCTTTTCCGAAACTTCTTTTTACCCGATTCAGTCTTTTCGAAACTATTCTTCACGGCCGTTCATTCTTTTCGAACTATTCTTCCCCGATTCATTCTTTTTTCGAACTATTCTTTACCCATTCATTCTTTTCGAAACTATTCTTTACCCGATTCATTCTTTCGAAAATATTCTTTACCCGATTTCATTCTTTCGAAACTATTCTTTACCCGATTCAATTCTTTTCGAAACTATTCTTTACCCGATCATATCTTTTCGAAACTATTCTTTACCCGATTTATTCTTTTCGAAACTATTCTTTACCCGATTTATTCTTTTCGAAACTATTCTTTACCCGATTTATTCTTTTCGAAACTATTCTTTACCCGATTTATTCTTTTCGAAACTATTCTTTACCCGATTCATTTTTTCGAAAACTATTCTTTACACCCGATTCATTCTTTTCGAAAACTATTCCTTTAACCCGATTTCATTCTTTTCAACGAATTTCTTTACCCGATTAATTCCTTTTCGAAACATTCTTTACCCGATTCATTTTTTCGAAACTATTCTTTACCATTAATTTCCTTTTCGAAACTATTCTTTTACCCCATTCCTTCTTTTTCGAACTATTCTTTACCCATTAATTCCTTTTCGGAACTATTCTTTACCCGATTTCATTCTTTTTTCGAACTATTCTTTTAATGGATGTGTCTTTGGTTAAGGTTAAGGTTAAGTTAGCCCTCTGGATTTTCTCTTTTTTTTTTCCTTTTATAGCTCGTGCCTTACAACCTATTGTTTATTTTGTTGATATAATTTTTTTTATTAGCCCTAGTCTTTATTGAAGCTTCTTTTTTTCTAATGAAAGTTAAGTTTTGTTTCTCTTGATGTCGGATAAAATATAATTAAAATAAAATAAAATAAAATAAAATTCGCAGCAAATAAATGAACACCGTTACCTCCTCTTTCATTTGCTCTCTATTCTAATAAATGTGTCCTCTAGAAGACGTAAAGGAACACTACATGATATTAGTATAATAATACATTTGTTTTTATTATACCTGAATGCTATCGGTGCGTAAAGTAATAATAATAATAATAATAATAATAATAATAATAATAATAATAATAATAATAATAATAATAATAATGGAAATGCCCAGAGCCACATGGACGAAAAATCAAACTTAAGTTATCATGGCAAAAAAATTTTTATTTTTTTTATTTTTAGGAAGGACCGCTACAGTGACACAAGGGGCGTTTTGGAACTTTCGCTCCCTATCCATGATCCAAATGTTTCAAAATTCCAAGAACGCGTCTCCGAGACTATGGAAAAAAAAAAAATGAATCTTACTAACGTGAGCAAAAACAAGATAATTCCACTTTCCTTCGAAGATTTAGAACACTTCGAGAACTTTCCAGACCATGTCATTACTTAAAATGTGCAGCTTCAAGCACAAATGAAGCATATCTGGACCAATGTAACTCTGGGAACTTTATCGCCGAACCGAAGTAACTTGTTAGAAAAAATTATAAATTTTAAAGAGTAATGGCACGCTGGAACCCCACCGGCATTAGTCAAAGATTCACTATCCTGAAATGCTAAATGAATATTTTGTATTAAGGATTATTGCCTCAGAAAACTAGATGTGCTAGAGACGCACCCACAAAAAAAAAAAAAAAAAAAAAAAAAAAAAAAAAAATCAATTGAAAAAAAAATTAATAAAAGACGCCCCCACAACAAAATCAAAATTAAATTGAAAAAAAAAAAGAATAAATAATAAATAAAAAAATAAAAAAAATAAAAAAAAAAAATAAAAAACTAAAAGCGAAAACATACGGCATCTCCTACTTACTGGAACATGGCAAGCACGTCAAGACCGAATTGGAAGTGCTTGAAGACACTGGGCTGAAGGAGGAGGAGGAGGACGTGGAGACACGTTGGAGGGCGTGCGGGAACTCCACCCTCGACGTTGGACTCCCGAGCAGCAGTCCTCCCTCGTCACGAGACGCCTCTGTACGTGACCGCAGGACCCATCCTTCTTCCTCAGTCTATAACAGGACCCGACCTCTGGTGATCCTGTGAAAGTCAAGAGTTACGAGATGAAATAACACGAGAACATAAATACGAATCGAGTGTTTGGTAATTATACAATGAATAGTTAAATATATATATATATATATATATATATATATATATATATATATATATATATATATATATATATATATATACATACATAGAGAGAGAGAGAGAGAGAGAGAGCCCTGATATGATCTACCTGGCCTATCTACAGATCTTTTTTCCATTCCCCAGTTGTGGCAAACACTAATACGCAAGACATAAAAACAGCCTCAAGAACTTGAGTGTTTGACATTTATAGTTCTAAATAAAAAAATCTAAGGTTTTCGGAAACTCTCGTTGTCATTTTCGGGGAGAACAGAACGAGTCTTCCCATTTCTCTACGAAAGAGGACACAGGAGTTCGTTGAGGTTTCTACGAATAGGTCTCAAAGACCCGTTTATTTTGAGGGTCTGTTTGTCTTAAGCATGTTTTTACGAGAAGATTCTCACATGTTGAAAAGTCAAATATTAAAATACGAACTTTTGTTTGTTTGTTTGTATGGAGTTTTTACGTGGCATGGAACCAGTGGTTATTCAGCAACGGGACCAACGGCTTTACGTGACTTCCGAACCACGTCGAGAGTGAACTTCTATCACCAGAAATACACATTTTTCACACCTCAATGGAATGCCCGAGAATCGAACTCGCTTCCACCGAGGTGGCAGGCCAAGGCCATACCGATCACGTTTTCATAGTGACTTACTGTCGAAAACTAGTTTACAAGGTAACAATTACTCTCTGAGTCTTAACTCATTAAACAGATTCACATGATCAGCTATAGTTCAAGATGTTCTCACTAATATTAACTAAGGAAGGAACAGATAAAGTCCAGAAAAATCATTCGTTAATAAGTGTACTCGTTACATATTGTGCCCTCACACAATATATACATGGTTTCTAAAACCCAAGAGACATATACGAAGATAAACATATACACAAACATATATGCGTATATTTATATATATATGTGTCTGTGTGTAAAGCACTTTACTTTCACAGACAAGAAACAATACTTAATGAATTAACATACAACGAACGGCAAGGCAAACCAACGAAAACCTCTGAGTAAGAGCCTGTGCAGGCACACAGCTGACTTAATCTGATAGCAATAAAAATAGAAGTGAAAGGCGCTGACGGAACAGCATCAGAAATGAGAGGGAGAAAAATAAGGTCAATCAAGAATGGAGGGGGAGGGGGAAGAAGGAAGGAGTTTGCTACTAATTACAGGATAACGGGTAGGACAACAGGTATGACAGGATGAGCAAGGGGGGGGGGGGGATAAGTAAAGAAGGCAAGAATTAAGTGGAAATACGAAAATTGAAAAGTTGGATGAAAAAAAAAAAAAAAAAAAAAAAAACATCGGCGTGGATCATCTATCTTAAGGTGAATAGGAAGGATATTTAACGATGAGAGAACAAGGATAGCAAGAAAACCTTACAAAAGACAGCGGAGAGGGAAAGAAATAATGTAAAGGATGAAAAGGAAAAGAAGATAACTTAATAAGGGAAGTATGATGAAGAGGTAATTACATTGAAGGGGAAAAGACAGAAGAATTTTTGGAAATCTCTATTGGAGGTTTAACAAAAAGAAAGGAAAATGATTTGAGAAAGACGTAAAAATAAAAAAATAAAAACTTAAGAAAGATAGAGCAACTAAAAATGAAGAGATGCTCGGGGAAAAAGGAAAACAAAAGAGAGAATCTTCAGGAAGAATAACAAAGCAGAAGACATGGAAATTGAGAGCAGGGAAATGTGAGCCTGGGAAGAAGAAGAAGAAGAAGAAGAAGAAGAAGAAGAAGAAGAAGACGAAGAAGAAGAAAGGAAAATGTTTTGAGAAAGACGTGAAATAAAGAAAAAAATTAAGAAAGATCAACTAAAAATGAAGAGATACTCGGGAGAAAAAAGGGAAAAAAAGAGAGAATCTTCAGGAAGAATAACAAAGCAGAAGAAATGAAAATTGAGAGCAGGGAAACGAGATCCTGGGAAGAAGAAGAAGAAAAATAAGAAGAAGAAGAACGTAAATATAGGACGGGACCCATTTAAGAAGGGAATTGAGGCAAAAGAACGGTCCTTCGGCCAAACCTTTAACGGAGACGAAATAGGTACGAAAGAAGAAAAAGGGCAAATCAGAGAAACATACACAGAGAGATTACGCAGAAGAAGAGTTCACTACAGAAAAAGAGAGAGAAAAAAAGGATGGATAAGGAAGAAGCAGTTAGTAACTGCGCGTGTGAAGAAATATTAGCAGCCACCGGAAATGGTGAAGAAGCACGCGAACAAAATCATTATATTCAAGGAACAACCGCTCATTTCGCCAGAGGACGAAACAACCCCCCCCCCCCCCCTTCACCGGCATCCCACTCCCTTCTCAGTAACACTTGGCCCTCCTCACACAAACCCATTCCTTGCCAAAAACCCAACTCCCCCTTTCCAGTAACATCCCCTCCACCCTTTGCTAATACATAAGGTCTCTCTCTCTCTTATGTCCCAATATTGGCGTTAGTAGTAGTAGTAGAAGTCGATGGGATCTGCCTTTGAAACGGCTCGCCCAACTTCCAGAGACGCTTCCTGAAAACCGCATCACCTCGGCGGTGTTCGCCTTGTATTTCATTATTCAGTTCCGCGGGGAGGTTCCCAGGGGAACTGTTCCACCCCTGGCCTCGTTTTCTCGCCGTGATTATTTACGCCTTTTTTTTTTCTTTTATCTCTAACTCCTTTGTTTTGTGTTTGCGTCTCTTCTGGTTTGTAATCGGGAAGGTATTTGGATTGGGATGATGTTTAAAATATATATATATTTTTTTAATCTTTCCGTATTTGGGTATGCGTCATTGTGTTTTTTAATATATATATATTACTTAGTCCAAGTAATATATATTATAGTATATATATATATAAATATATATATATATATATATATATATAATATAGATATATATATAGATATATATTACATATATTATATACTATATATATACAATATATATATATATATATATATATATAGATATATATATCTATATACATAATTATCTATAGTGTGTGTATGTAGATATAGGCATATACAGTATAAACATAAACTATACGTATATATACATATAACTGTAAATAAGTAATGTATATATATACATATATAAAGGTTATCCAATTTCTTTGTCTTCTCAGTGTGTGAAATAAGAAGAAGAAGAAGAAGAGAGGAGGAGGAGGAGGAGGAGGAGGAGGAAGAGGAATTATGATGTGGCAGCCCATAAAGTGAGTGGGCGGCTGGACAGGTGGCAGGAACGGCGGGGAAAGGGTTTTGCCGTCTGGAAATCTCCCCTGAGGGAGGGAGGGAAACAGACGTTGATGGTGTCTTTTAATCACAAACAGCCAAATGTAGGTAACACCTGGGAGCTTTCTTCTGGGTGACTGAACAGATTTTTTTGCGTCAGCCAGGTATATACAGCAAAAACATCCATGAGGTTATTACAGAGTATTCAAACGGTAAACGGTACCCTCACGCATGTGCTCTTGTTAGAGGGGTATCTGGTTTCTGATGAACGGTTCTCGGTAATCGTTCGGGATTAGATTTCCTTGAAAATGCCCATCATAACTGAAACTTTGTGGTTATAATATAAAAAAAACTGAAATAACTCAAATAAAAAGAAATTTTCAAGCTGTTTCAGCGTGGCTGTTTTCGAAACCCTTTCGAAATGGCAAAAATGTTCAGCACGTAACAGTATCTTTGCAGTGTTAACAACTGCAAACGACGAAATATCTCTCCGGCTGGTTTAAGCTCATATTGCTGGCATCTGTTGTTCTAATTCATTCTCTGTATCTTCATTCTCAGACACGACTATGATTTCAAGTAGTTTCTCTGGTCTCGAAAACTAATCAATATTTGAAGATATTAGACAAAATGCTATTATAACTTTTACATTTTTATGGACACGCTACATAGCATTATATACCTCCCAATCCTTACCATTTCTTTCTCAAAGTCACATAAATTATTGGGAGTTAGGGCGAATTATCTGAAAATTATATCTGACATAACTTATTATTTTTATTATCACTATTATTATCGTTACCAGCTGACCGACCCATCTCTGCTTGGGATAACTCTCAATGACAACTGATAAAGTTGCTCTTTCTCTCTCTTTCCATCTTTCTCCTACCTAACATCCCCTCTACTCTACTCTACTCTACTCTCTCTCTCTCTCTCTCTCTCTCTCTCTCTCTCTCTCTCTCTCTCTCTCTCTCTCTCTTGCTCCTTTCTCTCACTCCCTCTTTCTCTCTCTAACCATCTCTGTCTCTTATAAGCCAGTCAAATGGGGATTTAGAAAGGAAAAAACTTACGGAAAATGTAGAGCAATTTGTTTTATCACCTTCATAATAGGGTACTTAATAACATCAATTTTGCACCCCTGTATCACCCGATTTTGGCCGCTATCTTGAAAAAATGGCGGCCAAAAATAGTTTTTTGTCAATAACTTGCTTAATAGTTATATTTACAGGAAATGTATCGAAATACAAATTGCTCTACATAAAAATTCCTACAATCAATGTTCTATACACTTTTTTTGTATATTGCATGGTTTTGATGCTACACGCACGAGAAGGTTTTTACTCTTTTTGCAGAGACCCCATTACCTGAAGTAGATAAGAAAACCAGCTTCCAGAGGTGTCCTTTCTCCTTTAGGATAGACAGTGAATATTCATTGGCGGAATTATCACCCTTATACCCAAACATCTAACCAAAGTACATAATTTATGGTAATCTGAGCGTTTTCTCTACTTTGTTTCATGAGTTACGCCTTCTGGCACTAAGAAGATTTCTAGTATTTCATCCGTAGGGTCATCACATTCCCCCACATCATCTATGTTTACATCAGAGTTCGTACAAGATAACCCTTTACATGACACACATATCGCAGAGCATTTTAATCCTGCCCTTCTAAAACTGCAAGTGGCTGTCGTACATCCTTTGAGACATTTGCATGATACTTTGTTCAAAAGATCTAGGGGAGCAAGGTCTTTATCTGTAGAGATTAGGGCTAGTCCATTTCCAGTCATCTTCCAACCCCAATCTGTAGCTGACAAGTCAATTCCTAACCATTTCTGAACTTGGGGATAAGTACGCAGAGAATGAAATCGAACAGCGGCGTCTGTGGGAGACAAAGAAGCCAAGCTATATATGTACTTTTACTCAGTGGTTTGGCAAAACATTGATATCAACAGTCGCCAAGGGAGTCACATTTTGTTCCCATACAATCGAAGGATGAAAGATTTTTCTGCGTCAGCAATCTTTGCAGGATCTGCATGTAGTTTCTTAAACACAGCTACAAGTTCCTGAAGTTCTTCATGCTGTTCAAGGAGGCTTACAAACTTTAGTTTCCCTTGTTTGAAAAAGACAGAGGTGGTATTAGCCTCATTAAATGCATGCAAGAAATGAATGTTGTCTTTAATGACTGATCCATACTTCAAGGAGGCTTGTGTGTACAGTTTATTCTCTGTTTTACCTTTGCCTTGCTTTAGGAAGTTTATGTTATTTTGTGATCCTGCTAAAGCGGTCATGATTACCAAAAGGTCTACATCTACTCCAACTATTGTTACTGAGTCAGTCTTGGAGGATTCTTCAATGAGTGTATTAACAATGAGTGTGTCTGCATCTTCATTTACAGTAAATCACTCAGAGGTCAACTTTGTGATGAGCCTTGTAATAAGTCTGCTCTTATTTCGCTCATTTGAAAAAAAATTTGCTTTGACTTGTTGTTGTTGCTCAATGTAGTGTATATATATATATATATATATATAATATATATATACTATATATCTATATATATACATACATACATACATATATATATATATATATATATATATATATATATATCGAGCTACAATGTCCTTTAATATCTAATTCGCTCTAACCTCGGAATTAATATATTTTCATATATGCTTAACCGAAGGGGAATTTTTTCTCGATAATAGATTTACCTGTACTTGGGCGCGAACGCAGGTACATTATAAATCCAGGAGCGTCAGTGGAAGCTATAACCACTCACCCACCGCGAGAGGCTTAAAAGGTATATGTCGTCTCTCACCTCAAATACTTTCTCGCGCTGAAGTATTCGTTGGTTTGGAGACAACATCAACCCGCCTCGACTCCGGTAGTTAGTAGCGCTTTTGACAACACGTAGCATTTTACATAAGTCATATCACATTACCGTGATTCATATACATATATCGAGCTACAATGTCCTTTAATATCTAATTCGCTCTACCTCGGAATTAATATATTTCATATATGCTTAACCGAAGGGGAATTTTTTCTCGATAATAGATTTACCTGTACTTGGGCGCGAACGCAGGTACATTATAAATCCAGGAGCGTCAGTGGAAGCTATAACCACTCAACCACCGCGAGAGGCTTAAAAGGTATATGTCGTCTCTCACCTCAAATACTTTCTCGCGCTGAAGTATTCGTTGGTTTGGAGACAACATCAACCCGCCTCGACTCCGGTAGTTAAGTAGCGCTTTTGACAACACGTAGCATTTTACATAAGTCATATCACATTACCGTGATTCATATACATATATCGAGCTACAATGTTCCTTTAATATCTAATTCGCTCTACCTCGGAAGTTAATATATTTTCATATATGCTTAACCCGAAGGGGAATTTTTGTCTCGCATATAGATTTACCTGTACTTGGGCGCGAACGCAGGTACATTATAATCCAGGAGCGTCAGTGAAGCTATAACCACTCAACCACCGCGAGAGGCTTAAAAGGTATATGTCGTCTCTCACCTCAATACTACTCGCGCTGAAGTATTCGTTGGTTTGGAGACAACATCAACCCGCCTCGACTCCGGTAGTTAAGTAGCGCTTTTGACAACACGTAGCATTTTACATAAGTCATATCACATTACCGTGATTCATATACATATATCGAGCTACAATGTCCTTTAATATCTAATTCGCTCTACCTCGGAATTAATATATTTTCATATATGCTTAACCGAAGGGGAATTTTTTCTCGATAATAGATTTACCTGTACTTGGGCGTGAACGCAGGTACAGTTATAAATCCAGGAGCGTCAGTGGAAGGCTATAACCACTCAAAGCCCCCACCGCGAGGGCCTTAAAAGGCTTAAAGGTTATGTCGTCTCTCACCTCAAATTACTTTCTCGCGCTGAAGTTTATTCGTTGGGTTTGGAGACAACATCAAACCCGCCTCGACTCCGGTAGTTAAGTTAGCGCTTTTGACAACACGTAGCATTTTACATAAGTCAATATCACATTACCGTGGATTCATTATTACATATAATCGAGCTAGCAACATGTCCTTTAAATATTCTAAGATTCGCTCTACCTCGGAATTATAATATATTTTCATATATGCTTAACCGAAGGTGACTTTTTCTCGATAATGGATTTACCTGTACTGGGCCCCGCGAACGCAGGGACATTATAAACCAGGACGCGTCAGTGGAAGCTATAAACCACTCAAACAACCGCGAGAGGCTTAAAAGGTAAGTCGTCTCTCACCTCAAATACTTTCTCGCGCTGAAAGTATTCGTTGGTTTGGAGACAAAATCAACCCGCCTCGACTCCGGTAGATTAAGTAGCGCTTTTGACAAACACGTAGCATTTACATCAGTCAATATCACCAGTTACCGTGATTCAACACATATATCGAGCTACAATGTCTTTAATATTAATTCGCTCTACCTCGGAATTAATTATTTTCATATAGCTTAAACCGAAGGGGAATTTTTCTCGATAATAGATTTACCTGTTACCTTGGGCGCGAACGCAGGTACATTATAAATCCAGGATGGTCAGTGGGAAAGCTAGAACCATCAACCACCGCGAGAGGTTAAAGGTATATGTCGTCTCTCACCTCAAATACTCCTCGCGCTGAAGTATTCGTTGGTTTGGAACAACATCAACCCGCCTCGACTCGGTAGTTAAGTAGCGCTTTTGACAACCGTAGCATTTGACATAATCATATCACATTACCGTGATTTCATATACATAGATCGAGCTCAATGTCCTTTAATATCTAATTCGCTCTACCTCGGAATAAATATTTAGTTCATTATATGCCTACCGAAGGGGAATTTTTTTCGATAATTAGATTTACCTGTACTTTTATCGATTTCTTCCCTTTTTTTTTTTTTTACTTTTCTTTTTTCTTTCTTTTTTCTTTATTTTTTTTGGGACAGCGAACGCAGGTACAATTATAAATCCAGGAGCGTCAGTGGAAAGCTATAACACTCAACCACCGAGAGAGGCTTAAAAGGGTTGATGTTGTCTCCAAACCAACGAATACTTCAGCGCGAGAAAGTATTTGAGGTGAGAGACGACATATACCTTTTAATTTTTAAGCCTCTCGCGGTGGTTGAGTGTTATAGCTTCCACTGACGCTCCTGGTATTTATAATGTACCTGCGTTTCGGCCCGCCCAAGTACAGGTAAATCTATTATCGAGAAAAAATTCCCCTTCGGTTAAGCATATATGAATATATTAATTCCGAGGTAGAGCGAATTAGATATTAAAGGACATTGTAGCTCGATATTATGTATATGAATCACGGTAATGTGATATGACTTATGTAAAATGCTACGTGTTGTCAAAAGCGTACTTAACTAACCGGTACGGAGAGTCGAGGCGGGTGAGGTGTTGTCTCCAAATACAACGAATACTTCAGTCTTTCAGCGCGAGAAAGTATTTGGAGGTGAGAGAACGACATATACCTTTTAAAAGACTCTCGCGGGTGTTGAGTGGTTATAGCTCCACTGACTTTATCCTGGATTTATAATGTACCTGCGTTCGCGCCCAAGTACAGGTAATCTATTTATCGAGAAAAAATTCCCCTTCGGTTAAGCATATATGAAAATTATTAATTAATTCCGAGGTAGAGCGAATTAGATATTAAGGACATTGTAGCTCGTAATATGTATATGAATCACGGTAATGTGATGACCATGTTTAAATGCTTACGTGTGTCAAAAGCGCTACTTCACCGGAGTCGAAGGCGGGTTGAGTTGTCTCCAAACCAAAAAGGAAACTTCAGCGCGGAAAGGAAATGAGGTGAAGAGACATATACCTTTTAGCCTCTCGCGGTGGTTTGAGTGGTTTATAGCTTCCACTGACGGCTCCTGGGATTTATAATGTACCTGCGTTCGCCCCAATTAGTAAATCTATTATCGAGAAAAAATTTCCCCCTTCGGTTAAGCATATTACAAAAATATATTAATTCCGAAGGGTAGCGCAATTAAATATTAAAAGGACATTTGTAGCTCGATATATGTTATGAATACGGTAATGTGAATAGACTATGTATTCTAACGGTTTGTCAGCGCTACTTAACTACCGGTCCGAGGCGGGTTGTTTTGTCTCCACCAACGCATACTTCAAGGCGCGAGAAAGGTCTTTTGAGGTGAGACTACCATTTTAACCCTTTTTAAGCCTCTCGCGGTTGGTTGAGTGGTTATAGCTTCCACTGACGCTCCTTGGATTTATAATGTACCTGCGTTCGCGCCCCCAAGTACAGGTAAATCTATTATCGAGAAAAAATTCCCCTTCGGTTAAGCATATATGAAAATATATTAATTCCGAGGTTAGAGCGAATTAGATATTAAAGGACATTGTAGCTCGATATATATATGAATCACTGTAAGTGATATGACTTATGTAAAATGCTACGTGTTGTCAAAAGCGCTACTTAACTACCGGAGTCGAGGCGGGTTGATGTTGTCTCCAAACCAACGAATACTTCAGTTGCGAGAAAGTATTTGAGGTGAGACGACATATACCTTTTAAGCCTCTCGCGGGGTTGAGTGGTTATAGCTTCCACTGACGCTCCTGGTTTATAATGTACCTGCGTTCGCGCCCAAGTACAGGTAAATCTATTATCGAGAAAAAATTCCCCTTCGGTTTTAAGCATATATGAAAACTATATTAATTCGAGGTAGAGCGAATTAGATATTAAAGACATTGTAGCTCGATTATGTATATGATCACGGTAATGTGATATGACTTATGTAAAAAATGCTACGTGTTGTCAAAAGCGCTACTTAACTACCGGAGTCGAGGCGGGTTGATGTTGTCTCCAAACCAAACGAATACTTCAGCGCGAGAAAGTATTTGAGGTGAGACGACATATACCTTTTTAAGCCTCTCGCGGTGGTTGAGTGGTTATAGCTTCCACTGACGCTCCTGGATTTATAATGTACCTGCGTTCGCGCCCAAGTACAGGTAAATCTATTATCGAGAAAAAAATTCCCCTTCGGTTAAGCATATATGAAAATATATTATTCCGAGGTAGAGCGAATTAGATATTAAGGACATTGTAGCTCGATATATGTATGTGAATCACGGTAATGTGATATGACTTATGTAAAATGCTACGTGTTGTCAAAAGCGCTACTTACTACCGGAGTCGAGGCGGGTTGATGTTGTCTCCAAACCAACGAATACTTGCAGCGCGAGAAAGTATTTGAGGTTGAGAGACGACATATACCTTTTAAGCCTCTCGCGGTGGTCTTGAGTGGTTATAGCTTCCAATGACGCTCCTGGATTTATAATGTACCTGCGTTCGCGCCCAAGTACAGGTAAATCTATTATCGAGAAAAAAATTCCCCTTCGGTTAAGCATATATGAAAATATATTTATTCCGAGGTAGAGCGAATTAGATATTAAAGGACATTGTAGCTCGATATATGTATATGAATCACGGTAATGTGATATGACTTATGTAAAATGCTACGTGTTGTCAAAAAGCGCTACTTAACTACCGGAGTCGAGGCGGGTTGATGTGTGTCTCCAAACCCACGAATACTTCAGACGCGAGAAAGTATTGAGGGTGAGAGACGACATATACCTTTTAAAGCCGCTCGCGGGTGTTTGAGTGGTATATAGCTTCCACTGACGCTTCCCCTGGATTTATAATGTACCTGCGTTCGCGCCAAGTACAGGTAAATCTATTATCGAGAAAAAATTCCCCTTCGGTTAAGCATATATGAAAATATATTAATTCCGAGGTAGAGCGAATTAGATATTAAAGGACATTGTAGCTCGATATATGTATATGAATCACGGTAATGTGATATGACTTATATATATATATATATATATATATATATTTACTACATACATATTCATATATAAAAATACATATATATGTGTAGATAAATATCTATTTATCTTTATATAATATATATGTATATCAAACGTACATATGTAATATATATACTTATATATATATATATATATATATATATATATATATAATATATATTTATGTATTTATGTACAAGTGTATGTATACAGCTATGTATGTACTCACATGCAGCGTTTCTTTTACCCCGAATATGCTGACAAATTCCCAGAACATTTTCTACTGCCACTTCCTTGCACAATTTTCCCAAAGGGATCGATTTGTACCTTGTCTGATCCGGGTGATGTTCTGTTTTGTTCTACAGACCCCTCCCTTGACACACACACACACACACACACAAAATCCCCCCCCCCCCCCCCGGGGGTGGGGAGAGGAAGGTCCACTTGCATAGTCAATTCGCTTAAAAATTTCCCACACGCACAAACACTTTTTTTGTTTGTTTCTTTATCTTCAATTTCTTTCTTTCTTTAGGGCTAATCTCTGCCAAGCAGAATCCGGTTCTCAGCTGTGCATTTATCATCTTATTTTGCTCTTATTTTTCTCTCTTCTTCTTCACTACGTTTTTAAGACGGCATCGAATAATTTATTCTTCCTGCATGATACCTTAAAAAAAAAATATACTGACACAATTACTTGGCATTGTTATCAGGTTGAATTTCCCTCGCCTTCAAGGTCATAGCATTTGCTCAGTGCAATGGGAGTGTCTGAATCATTTCTTCTTCCTTTAACATAAATCACTGTCAGTCCGTCGCATTTACGTCTTCCAAATAATTGCATCACCTGTCAACGAATAGTTCTTGCTATGATGTTTATCCGTTTATATACTTCTATTATTTGCCTATCTTTACTATTTACTTATTTATCAAATCATGCTTCTTATGGATATTCGCGGTTTTATTTTATATATATATATATATATATATATATCTATATATATATATATATATATATATATATATATATATATCTATATATATATATATATATATATAATATATATATATATATTATATATTTTATACACGTACACACACACACACACACACACACACACATATATATATATATATATATATATATATATATATATATATATATATATATATATATATATAAAAATTAAAATCTTCATATTACGGTTTCACATATTCGCACGGCAACTTAAGAAATAAACTTTTTCCCTGGATTTCGAGAATAAAATACATATTCATTTTCAAATATAAAATTTCCTTTCATCAATTATTCAAGGAATTCACGAGAATTAAGATTATGCAGATTTTGAAGGAGGCAATGTAAAGAGACAATCTTCTGCACAGTGATTACTGGAAGACACCGACTGATTTTTGTCGGGGTCACTTTCGAAAATAATAAAAAAAACATGAGAGCATCACTCATTCTCGACCGAAGGAATAATCTCGTAATTGTCACTTAAGTTGAAGATTATCTCTTTTCTTTTGTATAATGAATTTTCCCAGGAAATGATACAGATTTCGACTTTTTATTTTCTTCTAAAATGCAGTTCTTATAAAACGCTCTCCCTCTTCCTCACTTCCACGTTACTCGAAGAAAACAGGTTAGTTAGTCCGTCTTTTATTACATGCGTCGGCAGAAATTTCCTCTCAGGCAACCTTCGTTATCTGAGGGTATTATGAATTGTCCTCTAGAAGTCAATCTTCTTAATGTAGTGAACAGAATTATCCTCAAAAATCTTTTCCTCCTATACAGTTGATAATACTAGACATGACCTCAAAAACTTATCCTCTTCCCCAGTAGATGTTGGTGGCTTGCGCTCTTTCTATCCAGGTAATACGATAGTAGATTCACATCATCCGTGCATTTGATGTCTAGGCCAGTCCCTTACGACGCTCCTGATTGGCTGTTGATAAGCCAATCACAGAGCTGGAAACTCTCAGTCTCTCTTGAGAGTTCACATGGGTGGGATCTATGTTCCACCGCTCCTGAGGAATACCTCTTTCCAAAGCATCCCTCAGGCGGGACGTACATCCTACCCATGTGGACTCTCGAGAGAGACTGAGAGTTTCCAGCCCTGTGATTGGCTTATCAACAGCCAATCAGGAGCGTCGTAAGGGACTGGCCTAGATATCAAATGCACGATTGATGTGAATCTACTATAGCTACCCTTTTCAAGTCTTCCTTCTATATAAAAATGTCTACTAAATCCTTGCTCTTCAGTTGCTAGCAAAGATTACCTGCATGTCTTCCTTCCCCTTCAAATGCAGTATAGATAACCCAAAATTCTCTTTCCTCTTCATATTGTTGGTGGAGATAGCCCCCTACAGTTCTCCCTTCTCTAAATACTAATATTAATGAAGATAACTCTTAAGTTCCAGATCTTTAACTGATGATGAAGATAACCATAAAGTCTCACTTTTCCTTTACGTGCTAGAGAGATAAGGTAAAAAAATTCAACATCTACAAATGCTAGTGGAGATATCCCAAAGTTCCCCTTCCCTCTCAAATAATAGTTGAGATAGCTCCAAAGTTTGCTTTCAACTCCCGATACAAGAGATAACTCCAAAGTGACCTTCCAACTCCAGATGCAAGAAATGACTCCAAAGTTTCCTAAATCTTTAAATGCTAATGAAGATAAATCATAAATTTTCCCATTTCTATCTACTAAAGCTTTGGAGATATCCTTAGGCCCCTTTAACACTGATTTTTGTCCGCACAAGAGGCGGTCTCAGCGCCGCAGGTACTGCGGACGACACAGGTCATTTGTGCGGTCGCCGTCTACAGAGACCAATTTTTAAAAATCTTGATGCCTTTTGTTCCAACATTTTTTGTTGTTGTTGATTTCATCCAAGCATCTTTTTACATGTTTCCATTTAAAACACGACACACTTCTCTCCAAGCAGATGTAACTAAGTTACGACTTTTATACTTCTTACTTTTATCCCATTAAAACCGGTTTCGTTTTAACTAAAAGAAATGAGAAGCTCTATATCAATATCTTGATCCATATCTACTATATAACTGATGTATTTTCACGATGAAAAGCAGTGACATACTATTGCTTACCGCTCGTAAAGGCGGATAAAAACCGCCTGGTGTGAAGACGCGCACTGAACATGATGACCAACTACAACCGTCAACGGGAGCGGCACCGCTTTCAGCCAGCGGTACAAATCTCACGCAAAGCGGCACCGCGACGGCTAAAAATCCGCACCGCTATAGTGTGAAAGGCTCCATTAGGTTTATCAGTCAACTTGTAAGCGCGGTGCCGCTCCGCTGGCAGAGGTGGTTTTAAATCGCATAGTATGAAAGGACCCTTAGAGTTCCCCTTCCTCTTCTCCTTCCTGCAAGTGGAGATACTTCCAGATTTTTCCTTTCAATTTTAGATACAAGAAATAACTCAGAGCGCCCTAGATATTTCAATGATAGTGGAGATAACACCAAAATTCCTCTTCTTCTTCAACTGCTAGTGAAGATATCCCCAAAATTCCCCTTCCTCTTCAAAGTCTTGTGAAGATAGACTCCAAATTTCCCTTTTAACTTCAGACATAATAAATAACACAAAGGTTTCCTTGATCTTTAAACACTAGTGGAGATAACACATAAATATCCAATTTTCCTCAAATACAAGAGTGGATATACCAACAGTTCAAAGTACTCCTCAATTACTAGTGGAGAGAACTTCTAAATTTCCATTTTTCTTCAAATGCTAGAGGAAACATCACAAAAATTGAGTCCTTCCAAATGATAGTGGAGATAACCCATAAATTTCCATTTTCTTCAAATGCAAGAGGAGATATCACAAAAGTTAAAAGTCCTTCCCATATGATAGTGGAGATAACTCATAATTATCCCATTTCTTCAACTGCAAGAGGAGATAATCCCAAAAGTTCAAAGTCCTTCCCATATGACAGTGGACATAACTCATAAAAATCGCATTTTCTTCAAATGCAAGAGGAGATATCACAAAAGTTCAAAGTCCTTCCCGAATGATTGTCGAGATAACTCATAAGTTTCCCATTTTCTACAATGCAAAGGTCGATATTCCAAAAGTTCAAAGTCCATTCCGAATGATAGTCGAGATAACTCATAAACATCACCCTTTCTTCAAATGCAAGAGGAGATACCCCAAAAGTTCTTAGTCCTTCCCAAATCCTTTTCTAAGGCTAGTGTAGCTAACCTCAATGTTCTCCTCCCACTCTGACATTAACAGAGATATCCTTTTAAATCTTTCTTTGTTCTCGAGTGCAGGCAGAGTTTACCCTTTAAACGGTGTCCTTCCTTCTCAACCTTGGAGGGCATTTCTAGGCGGATATAACAAGCGAGAAGGATTTTATTCACGTCTGGAAGGTTGAAGATTAACATATGATGCAACAGGAAATCCTGTTCGAAATTACATCATTGCCTATTAGGCGTCAGCAATAAGGACTCGTGGAATACACAAATAAACTTCCCTCAACGAAGACACGGCGCATTGCGACCTTTTGTGGTCAATTGCTTTGTTTACCTTCCTGTTTTCGATCTGGCTTTCGCATCTCTTATTCTACATTCCAAATAAGCTTCGCACGATAAAGTATTCAGCATCCGCTTCCGCAGGCTCACTTTAGCAAATATTTTCACAAAGGCACCCTTGCTTGGTTTCGATATATAATTTATCTCTGTTTACATATAAAACACGGAAGCAATATTCTATATAAGGTTTATTAAGTGCGTTGATAGCTAATTAAAACAAAAAAAATCGGTATGCAGACCATCCGTAAAAATAATATCCTCATCAAGCACTGCTTGCAAATGACGTGAATTATTCGATAAAGAAAAACCTGTAAACATGTATTATTCTTCAGTCTCCACTGGCAAAAGCAAGTCATCTTTTTATATATCTGGAGGGATATAATAATGCAATATTATAACAATCCCTCGATCAATATTTTGAAGAGAGCAAATAATGTTTCTCATTATATTATTTAATCTGGAAGAAAATCTCTCAGTTGTAATTAGAAACAACTGTTAGAAGGTGCAAAGCATGATGGAAGAAAGATATCATGAACGGAGGTACAGTAAAAGGAATGCTATGGCCGAAGGGGCACTGCAAAGAACCTTGAGAAGAAATGCCTTCAGAATACCGGGTGATGTGAACTGCGGCGCTATCCCCCTACAGCAGTGGTTCTCAACCACGCCCCCTCTAAGAGTCGGTCCTTCCTTCCATGGCCCCCTTGCATATGTGAGTGAAATTGCCTTCCAGACTTACAAAAAAAAAGAAAAAGAAAAAGAAAAAGAAAAGGAAAAAAAAGTGTCGAGGGATAAGGAGGGAGGTCAATAATTACAACTGAATATTAGTTCCTCACTCGTTAAGAGAATAACGAATATAATTAGAGAATTTTTTTTATTAATTTTTCCCTAGGGCTCGCGCCTCCCTTGGAAATTGCTGACGCCCCCCCCCCCACCCCCCCAACACAAAAAGGGAGGCACGCCCCCCGGGTTGAGAAACACTGCCCTACAGGATGATTTTGTATCGACTTCGTCCTCATTCGTTGCCAGAAGAAACTGATAGAATATTCATTTTCATATTCATTTCCATCATCAATTAATGGCTCCTTCACCTATTACTGCTAAAATACAGCTTTTCGTACACATCACAACTTCAAAAGCCAAACTCTAACTTCGAAATTATCTGGATCTGGTACCTTAATTCCCTTATCAGAAATCTACGCTGAAAAGTGAATTCCAGTATCGAAAGAAAGGGTCAACCCATCTATTGGAGGGCACAAAGGAAAACGCAAGGTGTAAAGGTGCGTCCACACGGTCGAACTATGTCCGACGGACAAACATTGTTACCATATCATAGGCGAAGCAGGATAACGTCATAAGCGTTGAAACGATGGAATTAGATCTGGCAACAAACATTGGTACCAGATGAGGTTGTATACTAATGTTTTTACTCTGCTCACATGGCAAAGACCGGCAGACAATTGTTAATTGGTAACAATGCTTGTTCGCCAGACGTTGTTCGACCGTGTGGACTCACCTTAAGAGAACGCCACAACTTGGCAGTGGAGGGCGGAGGGAACTTTGCGTACCGAGCAAACTATGGGTGGCAAAGTCATATTCGTAAGAGATACTTCAGCGTCGCCTGCGGCAGTCAGAAAATCGAGGGGTACATGATACCTTGAGAGGACATCATACTATCAAAATACGAAATAAAAAAGGAAAGAGCTCTCTCTCTCTCTCTCTCTCTCTCTCTCTCTCTCTCTTCTCCCGGGTTCTCCGAGACTATTTTGGCGTTACGTATAATAGCATTCTCTGAAAACAAAGACGTTTCTCCTTTTGAAAGTTGTAAAAGAACATCATTCTCGAAATTTCGCTTCACAATACCTGTTTTTGCAAATAATCAGTGAATATTCGTCGTCGATGACCACTGTTGTCTTGGTATTAAATCAGGCTACGGAGAAGTTGTACATATTTCTGTGAAATTCTATTTAATTATTTCATCTTTGGACAATTTCCTTTTGAAATAATGTGTATAGTATGTCCTTCATACTATATGTTTCCGTTCCTTTACTGTTCTGATTAATTTGGTTCTGGGTTAACTCCTTGAGGGGACCGTGAACTGTAGAGTCAGTCGAATTACGAAATTTCGTCACTCATTAAATATGTCGTTCATTGCCAGCTTGTATGTTCTTCAAGACTTCAATGTTCTTCACCACTTCATAATCTTTTCTGGGCTCAACAGGAAGTACGTTGCCGACTGCTAGCCTACGCATGGTTATCTAGAATGGTGATATGTCACCATTTACTCAAGGATTAAATCAACATTTATGCAGCTCAATTCTTTTTATCAGTCTCAGGAGTCATGTGGTAACTAGTGAAATTCTAAAGTGTAACCTCTACAAAAAAAATTACGTCATGCTTACTATGACAAGGATGCCGCCAGGTTCGTTCTCTCTCTCTCTCTCTCTCTCTCTCTCTCTCTCTCTCAAACACACACACACAGCCTGGCCTACCAGCATCGCCGAATAATTACATCAAGGACCACGAAGGTACTGCCAAACCGCCGAAAAGCGACGCTTCAGAAAAAGACCTTTGATCACACACACACCACTCCGATTCTCTTTGGCAAAAACACGAGACACCTCGGACGGAGGACAGACGTGTAATTTTCCAAAGTGATACAGTGAATTTCCTCCTCTAAGGCCGGCAATCAAGAGAGGGCTGTCAGCGGAGGCTTCGATCATCCGTATGTTATTTGGCAGCGAAGCGTCGAACAAGATACCCTCCCCAGCATCGGCAATTTTGCATCAATGATATGGTAATTTGATGCCCGGGACGTCGCCAGTACGCGAAGGAGGCCTCTCAGGGATGGATGCAATGGGTATGAGGAGTAGGAGGGGGTGTGTCAGGCGGAGGGGAAGTGGGGCAGCAGCCCCCGTGACGTAAAAAGTCATTTGCCTCTAACATGAAATGGGATGTCAAAACCGATTCAGCTTTTTTAAAGAAATGTTTTTCGTAGGGAATGGGAAGAAGGGCGGCTCTTTTCCAATACCGGGAAGAAATCTCCACACTGGAGGTTACGTAAGGAATGAGAACGTGGCATTCACTTGGAGCTCAGGAGGGAACCGCAGACACGTGCTGATTACAACGCTACACTTCATGCAAGAATGTCTGCGCACACATTTGTATGTTTTTAGTGTCAATAATTATGCAAACTAATAACACTTTGCGTATTTCCAATATATCCATACATAAATACATACATACACACATACACACACCCACGTATATATATAAAGACAAAATCAACGAAGGAATAAGAATGGAGTTCTGAAAGGCCTTTCGACTTCTTGTCCTTTACTTAGCAGACTAAGAAAATATGAAAATAAGTTTTACAAATAAAGCTCGTATAAATAGTAAATGAAAAAATCATATGTATCTGGAACCCATCACAATTGGAGAATTAGTAGCCCTATCAAAACAAGGTTAGGAGGCTTTGCAAAAGATTAGGCCCAACAGCTCAAAAGCAGGGACAAGATAATTAATAGATAATACAATAAATAATTTTTGCAAGGTGAACATTTAAAAAAATATCAAACATAGGAATTCATAGAAATTATATATAAGGGAATCAATTTGTAATTAAGTCAGTGATTTTATCTTTTAGGTCATTCTTGAACATTTTTCTAATACACGGTCAGGCTCTGCTGGACGAACTGTGTTCGATGTGACGTCAGAAGCGGGGAGTCAGAACTTTTCCTGCTGTATCTGCGCTTCTGACGTCACATCGAGCAAAGTTCGGCCGTGTGGACGGGGCCTAATACATCCCAGGGCTAAGGTTAAAATGACATCATGAAGTAAGCTATATAACAGAGGATTCTAAAAGATTTCGGGTTGAGATACGCCCACCTTGTGTAAATCAAAAGAAAATTTTTCATCCCTCAGTATTTTCATTTATGATTCTCTCGCTGTCTTCAATGTAGCTGGAACTATAGTCGATTCATTTAAGGTAGATTCTTGCGCCTACGAGACGTTTGTTTGGCGGCCTCTGATTGGCTGGTAGCGGGAGGCAGGCTGCTCGCTCAGTGGGTCATATTTTCGTTTGTAGCTTAGAAAACTAGCAATATGTTTACATTTCTTCATTTATCTCACGTTTTACAAAAGATAGGAAAGTTTTGGTCATACCAAAGGATTCAGTATTAAATGTACAATTAATGAATCTTTCCCTGAAATCAATAAGTTAAAATACAAAGGAATTACAACGAGTAGAAGTGAAGGGAGAAACATTTCATTCTTTATACCTGTTTTTATTCAGCATCGGATTTTGCATAATTCACGAGATCAAGATAAAATGAAATCTTGTGTTTTAAAACAATAAAATCACCCTGAATACGGTGGTGCTTTCAGATTTTAAATGCGTGTAATATGTAAAGAGAAAATGAAGAATATGTCTTATTATGTTGCATCCGTGCTTGACTCGGTTTGACAGTAGTGCCGAGGGACGCAAGATATCGTGGGGCTGGTCCTCTCAGCTAGAGCTGTTGGCAGTTGCCAATTGGCGATATGAGAAGTTTGCAGTTTCGAGACTGTATTTACCGAATTATTATGTCATTACATTTTCTATAAATAAATGCATAGAATTCCCATTATGACTTTCGAACATTTTTACTAAAATATTATATATGTCCGTATTTCTGGACACATCTGATAAAAGAAAAGTAAATAATCAGATGGATGCATCTGGGTGTTGGCTTCAATTTAGTCTAAGTGAGAAATGTACATGCTTTATGAGGCTCACTGATAAATAACAGAACTTATTTCTCTGGCCAATAACATCAAAAGCTTATGGTTTTCATATGTTCACTCAATAAACAAAAGTACAAATGTTTATTTCTTACCATAAAATTTGTTGACGATGTAACGAATATAATATACTGTCTTTTTCAGAATTGCTTGAGTTACTCTTACACCAGAATGTTTATCTCCTTTATATACATGTTACACTTGACAACATGTCTACAACAATGTTTAGGAAAATTTTTGCTTAGTTTTCTCCTGAGGTAGTTGATTATTCTTGAATCAACTTAATTCAATACCTTGAGTTAGAATAGCTCCCGTAACCGTTCCCACAGCCCTGCATAATTGTATATATATATATATATATATATATAATATATATATATATATAGTATATATATCATATATATATATATAGTACTGTAGGATAATGAGACTAATCATAAGACTGTTATATCATCATCTTTTTATACAAAAAAAATGGAAATTCATGCAGATATATTATGTCAAAAACAAAAGAAAGTCATACACAGTAGGTTTACATTGGTATGTCATTAGGCTATCGATATGAACAAAAAAAAGAAATTAAAATTTTGACAAATTTTCTTACGTCATCATTATTTTAAAAAAATAGATAAAGGAAAATCATACATATATACATAGTCATGTCATTACCTATTGGAACAAAAAGAATGGGAAATTATAAAGATACATTGATATCCCCTTTTCTATTAAAACCAAATAAAAAGAATTTATAAACAGATATGTACATTGTTATGCCATTAAATATTAAAAAAAAAAGGAAACTCATATAGATATACTGTAGTTATGAAATTGCCCATCTAAAAAATGGAAAACTATAGAAACACTGTTAGGTCTTCAACTTTAAAAAAAAAATAATGGAAAATCATTGATATATATCATCACAGTCAGTGTCATCCTACCCTAATTATTCAATATCATCACTGTCAGTTTTTCGTCATCTCCAATGTCAATAACAAAACTTTAAAACATATGCTCTCTAGCAACATCTTTCCTCCTATAATCCTCTTCTAATTTCTTAACGTGGTGAAAAACATTTCTTCCAGTCTTCTGTTGTAACTTTGTCTATCGCCAGTCTCGTAAGCTGCTCAACAGTTTTCAAAGATTGCTTTGCAATTAGAGTTATTTTTTTCTGATATCCCCATTTATTTGAGCCCATATAAGTTCTATGGGGTTAAACTGACAATAATATGGTGGCAGTCTGAGCACATCATGACCATTTGCACGGGTTATCTCATCTATCACATACCTCTGTTTTCTTTGTGACACTTGGCAATCTGCAGCAATTTTGGCTTTGTTGCTGATGGGTCGTGGGTGACGTTATTAGAAGAAAGCCACTGTATGACTTCACTTTTTCTGTTGCTGGTTGTTGGCACTTTATTTTCTATTTTGCTATGGTAGGGAGCATTGTCCATTATGATTAGAGATCTATCTTCTATATTAGGCAATAGTTGTTCCTTAAACCACTTTAAAAACCTTTCATGGTCCATGAAATCATGGTAGTCCCCTTTGGCACCATTTTTTGACCTAAACAACAATAGCGCATCTTTGACAAACCCCTTCTCACTCCCCGCGTGCACCACAATAAATCTTGACCCCTTTCCAGTCTTAAGTTTGGGGGTCCTATTTTGCGCCTTCACCCGTTGTCCAACACTGACGTACACATTCATTTTGGTTTATCCAAGTTTCATCCAGGAATACTTCAGGTTTACGTTCAGTTGGACTACAATTCCTATTCTTTTCAATTAACCGTAGGTATTCAGTTCTCGCTGCCACTATATCATCACGTTCCATTAAAATTGCTCTTCCACTCGTCTCTTTTTTGTACCGGAATCCAAGCCCTCCATAACGTTGTTCTTCCACCATTAAACTTTACCGGGTCTTCCTTCACTTTTTCCAGTAGGGCATCTAACGTTGGGAGCTCTCCTCTCTCGTAAAAAGACAAAATCTCCTTCCGAATACACTCATTTTCAAAACTATCCACCTTGTCCTTCACTCGGATCCTCTTCCTGGGATATACAGGTGAAGCGAAGGGGACGTTACCACACTCAGATGACTGTCGCTTGATTTTTTCACTGTGTTGGTTGGCACTCCTGTAGCTTTGGCGGTCTTCTCAAATACTTCATTTCTTGAGTCTGCTCCCCACTGTGAGCTGAAGTAACGATGAACATTCATTATAATGTTGCGAGCTTGACTTGCAAATCTGGAAACTGTGCGACGAATGGTGCTGTCATCTCGAGCATCTGCTTGAAAAGAAAAAAGAAATCTTGCTTAATTCGTTGCTGTTTATTGCTCCACTGAGATTATTATTTCATATCACTCAATTAAGTCTCTGATATCTCTTTCGTTTGAAAATATATTTCATATAAGAAAATTAGAAACATTATGTTGAAACCAACCTCATTAAAACTAAGGATGAGCTGAAGAGTGCGAAGTAGGTCCGTAGATTTCAAATTCATTCCTGGACTGATTTCCCGCCCGCCCGCGGCCAACCTACACTCTAACGATACCAGATGCATCCATCTGATTATTTACTTTTTTTTATCAGATATGTCCAGAAATACGGACATATATGATATTTGAGTAAAAATGTTCGAAAGTCATAATATGAATTCTATGAATTTATTTATAGAAAATGTAATGACATAATAATTCGGTGAATACATAGCCTCGAAACTGCAAACTTCTCATATCGCCAATTGGCAACTGCCAACACGCCAACGGCTCTAGCTGAGAGGACCAGACCCAACGATGTGTCTCGGCACTATTGTCAAACCGAGTCAAGCACGAATGCAACATAATAAGACATATTCTTCATTTTCTCTTTACATATTACACGCATCTAAAATCTGAAAGCACCACCGTATTCAGGGTGATTTTATTGTTTAATAACACAAGATTTTATTTTATCTTGATCTCATGAATTATGCAAAATCCGATGATGAATAAAAACAGGTATAAAGAATGAAATGTTTCTCCTTCACTTCTACTCGTTGTAATTCCTTTGTATTTTAACTTATTGATTTCAGGAAAAGATTATTTAATTGTACATTTAATACCGAATCCTTTGGTATGACCAAAACTTTCCTATCTTTTGTAAAACGTGAGATAATGAAGAAATGTAAACATATTGCTAGTTTTCTAAGCTACAAACGAAAATATGACCCACTGAGCGAGCAGCCTGCCTCCCGCTACCAGCCAATCAGAGGCCGCCAAACAAACGTCTCGTAGGCGCAAGAATCTACCTTAAATGAATCGACTATAGTGATCTTATAAAAATAAGGGGAGCACGAAATAAAGACACAAAGAAGGAAAGTTTGAGTGAAAAACGTATTAGTGTTTTAATGCTTCTCTCTCTCTCTCTCTCTCTTTCTCGTGTTATATATATACATATATATAATATTATATATATATATATATAATATATATGTGTGTGTGTGTGTGTGTGTGTGTGTGTGTGTGTGTGTGTGTGTGTGTTGCTTACATTGCTCTTTGCAAGATTTGCCGATCTCGCCGTAGTACCTCTCCTCACAGTCTAGACAAGCTGCCATATATAACACCCCTCTTACCTCTTCCCCCTCTACTGGCTTTTTGTTTCTAACTATTTTATTCCCAATAATGTTTTTCCACCTGCCTATCAATTTAAATGATCTAGCGTCCTGGGACTATAATTATTTTCTTCCCTTTCAAATGTTTCTTTCTGTCCCTTCCCTCTCCCCAAAATATTTTTTTTTCGTAATGTGTGCTCGCTCTCACCAGTGCTTAAGGTATCCTAATCTCCTAAAACTCTCCCTTATGTATTCCAGCTCTTCATCTAAGAATTCGGGACTGCAGATCCTATAAGCTCTGATGGCCAACCCTTTCATTACTCCCATTTTCATTTCTTTCATATGACTGGAGAACATAAGTATGTGTGAATTAGTGTGTCTTTTCCCTGTATACTTGGAATTTTAATTTTTCCCCTTCCCTCTTTACCAGTACATCCAAGAAAGGAATTTCTCCCCCTTCCTTAATTCTATTGTGAACTTGATTTGCTCATATAATTTATGTTTTCTAGGAACCTGCGTAGTTCTTCCTATTTATCCCTTGTAAATAATCAAGATGTCACCCATGTATCTTATCCATTTTATGATATCTAAGTTCCCTTTATTTAATTTCCCCACCTCTTCCGTTTCAAATCACTCCATAAAAATGTTGGATAAGATCGGCGAAAGACTCGAACCCATAACAAAGCCCTTTTTTTTTGTATTAGATGGTTTTCGTCCCACTTAAACACAGTAACGGTGACGGGCGCTGTCAACAATTTTATCAAAACGTCAAGATCGAAGTCAAATGTATAAACACCTTCCTCCATGTTCTTTTTTATTACTTCCATCGTATTTTTGACTGGTACGTTAGTGAACAGGGAAGTTACATCCAAACTCGCAAATTTAGGATTTGCAGCCCCGAATTCTTGGATGAAGAGCTGGAATACCTGAGGGAGAGTTTTAGCAGATTAGGATACCCGAAATAGTGGTGGGAGCAGCAAGCACACACTGAGGCAAGAAAAAACTATTCTGGAGAGAGGGAACGGATAGAAAAGGAACATTTGAAAGGGAAGAAAATAAGTACAGTCCCAGACAACAACACTATTACACCCATGAACAGGAAGCTTGATAACTTCAAATTGACAGGTAGTTACAAAAACACGATTAGGAATAAAATAGTTAGCAATAAAAAAGCCAGTAGAGGGGGAAAAGGTAAGAGGTGGTATATACGGCAGCTTGTCTAGACTGTGTAGAACGGGACTACGGCCAGACAGGCAAATCTTGCAAAGAGCAAAGTAAGCAATATAATATAATATAATATAATATAATATAATATAATATAATATAATATATACACATTTATGGCAGCTTGTCTAGAATGTGTAGAACGGGACTACACAGGCAAATCTTGCAAAGAGCAAAGTAAGCAATATAATATAATATAAGATAATATAATATATAATTAATATATATATATATATATATATATATATATATATATATATATATATATATATATATATATATACACACACACACACACACACACACACACACATATATATTTTAATATATAATTATATATATATTATATATATTATATCAATTACATTTCATAACAATTAGGGTATAATTCTAAACTGGGAGTCACGAAAATATGGAACGTGATGAACATATCAATAAAGACAAAACCCACGAAGGAAAGAGAAAATATATAAAAAGAGGGGCAGT
>NC_061089.1:55897129-55984629 GCF_015104395.2 Macrobrachium nipponense
GCAGTTTGATAATTACTGAAAACATTTTGCATTGCCTTAATGTCCTCTGACTGTATCAAGCGGCGAGCGATATCAGATAAACCAAAATGAAAGGTGGGTTGGGGGAATAAGAACGAAATTGGCAATTAATACTGGACTCGACAAAGATTCCTGGCGAGTTATTCTGCTTATCGATCGATGTGGATGAACTGCTCTCATAAAAGACGCATAAATCCTTATCAATAACTTGTGTTGGGTATTGCGACATTTAAGCTACTTAAGACGATCAGTATTCTCAATATCAGAGAGAGAGAGAGAGAGAGAGAGAGAGAGAGAGAGAGAGAGAGAGAGAGAGAGAGAATTCTTGCTAAACAAAGGGCATGTACTCTGGTACAATGACAACACGATCAATATCTTTCACTGTAATAAATGAAATGTACACACCCTAATGGAAGTATTATTACTATAAAGGCACTAAGCTAATTTCCAATGGTTAAAATAGGCAGCACAAATAAAAAATAATTACTTTATTATCAAAGGCAAAATCCGGTAAACTGAATATCGTGTGGCTAAGACCTACCATACTATTTCTGGCATTTTCTTATTCACATATATACTTACAAACAATTTGCCTCTGCAAATAATAATTTCCTACAATGAAACTCCTTCCTAATGTCGTTGTTTCATTAGTCCTATTCAGTCCTTAAACTCCATACCTTCGCCCTACGACACCTCTTACTCTGTTTGCTTCCTTTACATTCAAGTCACCTAGCACAATCATCCTCTCTCTATCTCTATCTCTGTCTGTCGCTCTCTGTCTCTCAGCCCAACAAAGAACAGAAACAAAACCTCCGTAAAAACATCTCATATTTCTTTTACTCCTGAAACATATGCACTCACTAACACAACTTTTTCACCCTTCCACGCACACACACACATACATACATATATATATATATATATATATATATATATATATATATATATATATATATATAGTAAACAACAACTTCTTGGCAAAGAAGACGAAGCTTGGTAATTTAGTTGCATGAACGTTTGGTTGACAAATTTTAAGCAGTGACTAAAGACTATGCTAAGAAGTCAGAACAGTATGTCAGATATATATAAACGTGTTAGTGGTGTATTTAAATATACATTCATATTACACACACACACACACACACACACACATATATATATATATATATATGTGTGTGTGTGTGTGTGTGTGTGTGTGTATGTATATGTAAATTCACCACTAACACGTTTATATATATCTGACATACTGTTCTGACTTCTTAGCATATGTGTTTTGTCACTACATAAAATTTGTCAGCCAAAGTTCATGCACTACTAAATTACCAAGCTTCGTCTTCTTTGCCAAGAAGTTGTTGTCGACTACAAATTTGCCCTTGCCTTTAAATCATCATTAACGGCTATCAGTTTACCAATACACTTACGAACACACAGTATTAATGAGAGAGAGAGAGAGAGAGAGAGAGAGAGAGAGAGAGAGAGAGAGAGAGAGAGAGAGTTACTTCATGGAATTGTTTATCAAAATGATGTAAAAGGAAAAAACAGTCAAATGGTTCATCCAACCACAAATGGCAGCGTTCCTCCTTAGACTCACTGGCAACAGATCTTTGTCGAAGCTACCAAAATATTATGCTCGGAAATTTTCTTGCTGAAACAGGATGTTCGGGCACTTAACTGATCTATACCATTTCCCGCTGATGACTTAAAACTTGGACTAAGCTAATTAGGTTATCAAAAAAATTATTTATTATAAAAAATACCTCAAAATTACTTTGATTTTCATGAAAACTACCCTCAAAAACTATCTGCATAAATGTTATCTTTACTCTGAGTATAAATTCTATAATCCCGTATTATATCATGCTAGGCTCAGAAACTTATATATAGAACATAATGCCCCTGTGAACATCGTATCATAAATGCATCATGTGAAGCAGAGACTTTGCAAGCAAGCCAGAATCAATAGTACGTTTGTCTACACATGTTACCAACAATGGTAACATTATATCCATGACTACCACATAAATAACTCAAGAGTACAATTCACATAGTAGGCCTCTTTCAACAGATCGCTGACAACAAAACCCAAGCAAAACTTCCACTACCTTGTCTGAAACAGGAATTACTTCAATTATCCTACACTCATTTTCTAAAGCACATTCCCAAAGAACCCAGATTTCAGATTTCTTCTATTTGTCATCTCTTTAATTTAGGCTCTCATAAACTGCTGATCTACAATACACACTTCTTTCCACAACCACTTTTATGCATTATGCCTCTCCATTTTCAAATGGATGTATACTGTCAAAAATGAGTCTTGTGCTATTTACAGACTCCGAAAAAAATAAGAAGAGTAAATGTAGTTAAAATGGAGATACAACTTACATAAAGGAGGTAAATGGGGACTATGATGTTGCCAAATGGTAGGGTAGGATATCGGCTAGAGAAGGCTCCAATGAATACAGTGCATTATGCTAATGATGGCAGCCAGTGCAAGTCAGAGGTTACACCGGTTGAGGGAACTGAAGACTCTGCGAATTGGCCAGGGAACACAGGCTGCAGATTAGGAATACTGACGGCAATTATTCTTCAAAAAATTAATGCAAGTTTGGTGGTTACCTACGCAAGTAAAGGATAAAAGACATTTTCATAAAACGTCCTATTACCCATCCACCATATAAAAATAAAAATCTCAAATAAGAAGAGCTACCAAACAGCATAAGTTGTAGAGGAGTGTGAACAAGAGCTCAAAAAAGGCAAGATATGCTAATTGGTTACCTTGTTTAGCACCTTCAAATGAAAGGGTCTGCCGAGACGCAGAAGGCCTTGTGAATTTGTATCAATTACGCGGTCACACATTGTTGTCCTTTACAGGGTATTGGGAGAATCTCCTGAAGGTTGTTTACAACATTGGAACTTAGTCTTTTATTTAGATTTTAGATTTTTTTTCCTATTTCTGTAGGCATCGCAGGAAAAATTGGTCTATTTCTGGCAATTTCCCTTCCTTTAACCACAACTACCAAGCCACCTCATGCTCTGCTAATGAGTCAACCATTCGCTTTTTGGCAACTTGGCAACATGTGTGAAGGGCACTCACCGTCTTTCCTTGTTGGATCCATATCTTGAGCGTTATCCTTCTCAACTGTTTTTCTCTGTAGCATTTGCATCATTCATGTTCATCACACTTCAACACTTTTTGAGTTGTATTTCTGCTGTTCATACCATTCTCACTCTTATTGAAAGCAGGGTTTCAAAATTAGGAACACAAGAGGACCAGAATGTGGAAACAAAAGTTATAAAATGGTTATAACTGTTGTGACTTCAGCCCTTTCTTGACACCTTCATCTATCGCCCCCGAGAAGAAGAAATATTAAATAGACAAATTCATTCATTTAAGTCCAGCTACAAAACTGGATAGAAAACTTTTTCGAACCCCTTCCAGAATGCCTCGACCTGATTTCTAACGTATCGAGGTCAGGAAGTTTCGTCCTACCCAATATTTGAGTTTTTTACGAATATCTCGACGTTATCATGAGCCGCCTCTGAAGTTCTAAAATATGATTTAACTATCCATATTTTATTTATTTTGCTACTTAATTTAAATAAGTTTCAATTTCAAGGTCGACACGGATACTGTACATGATAATGAAAGATACTCAGTAGAGGAGTTACTTGTGATTTCCATTCATTTCAATTTTTAGGTCAGGTAATAATCGTCAGATTACCACATCCGACATTTCTATGCACTCCTTAAGTTGGTGATCCCCACTTTCTTCATACCACCAGTATACAGAAATCTCTCCATTCTTCTTGAGGATAATAGCAAACTCCTTCACTTTTTATTCTTAGGGATCTGGAATAAGTTCTGCCACCACCCACACAAAACAAATAGAGATGAAAGGCTTACAGTAACCCAACTTTAACTCAAGAGGTTTACAGTCGTTTAGCTTGAGGTTGAGACATAACCTCTTATCTGCAGACAAGGGGTTAACGCCCCCATCAACACTTTATCCACGGCTCAAGTCGCCCTTAACCCTTATTTGCTCTTCAGACGAGGCTGACCAGTAGGATCTTAATAGACAACATCCTCCACCTTGCCCAAGATAACTTTCTACCCTTTGACACAGAATCGTTTTCTTCTCATCTGCACCTTTTGCTTCTTTCCGGTGACACTGACGTGCTTTCAGTGGCAGGAAAATCATGCAACTTTTACCTAACGCGAACTCCTCAAAGCACTGGATTTACCTCGCCTCCCGTCTTTTTGGTATCAATTAATCAATCTTTATAGAAATATTCATTGGTCTCCTGGGCGAGTTTTGTAGCAAAATTCCCGCTACATAGTTTTATAGGGCGAAGGGCCAAGTTCAGGTTCCTCTAACAATTTATTGGTCTTAACGAAGCTAATTTCCTCACATGTGGGATGTAGACTTGAAACAACGATGACTAGAGCCGTTACTCTAAATCAGGACGTGATGTTTCGTCAGTAGAAATGCATTCAGAATTTTCCTCTGTATAAGAACCTTAAGAGGTTCAGAAACTACAAGATATGTTAATTTACAAATGTGACGTTCATTTTCAAAAGAGAAAGTCAAATGTACTACAGTCTCTAAATGAAGAAAGTCAGTCAAACAATGACCTTTTCGGTAGGGAAAGTTTGAAAGATCGTCTCTTCAAGGAGTGCTGAAGGATCGAAAATCTTTTCAAGGAAGATAGTTTACGGAATTATCTTCCTTTACGGAAGAATTTCTAACGAGTAACATTCTTCTCAATATCTTCCTACAAGGGAAAATTCCAAGACAGTAGTGATTCTGGCCGACTAATCAAATCGAGGTACATATATACAGACTTAACAGAGTCGAATGAAGTCTTTTGTACTGACAAAATATATATCCATTCAAGCTCTGACCTTGACCTTCAATGGGTCACTTCCATTTCTTTTCAAAAGTGACTATTTACCGTTCGCTTCTTCTTATTCCGCAAAGCGTAAACTATATCTAATTCTTCCATTCTTTTTCTCCACACTTAAATCACGCCTCTCCTCATATATCCCTTGAAAGAATGAAATTTAAGGCATTTCTTGATTTAAAAAAAAAAAAATGGGGGGGGGGGGGGGTGGGGGTGTTGGATTCTAGGTACTAATCTCCTTGTAATCCCCATCTGTCACTTATACGACCTTTCCTGTACTCTCGATTTCTCATGTAAGTCAGTTTGTCTGCTAAGTTCACGGATGATCAACCAGAGAGAAAAGGTTCTTCATCGGCATTACAATAATGAAATTTGCTTGATTAAAATTAAATACCAACAGAAACAATGATGGTACTAGAAGTTGAATTTCCACTCATAAATATGCAAGCTATTGAGGTATACTTGGACTACATGTGCTCATCACAGTGTTTCACATAAGTATTAAGATTCATATGTTTAACCCTACATCAAATATTCTCTTAAAATGCATAATTAATACTACATAAACTCTGAGCCTCACTTTAAAAAAAAACTGAATTTTGATACTCCAATATACGTATATTTCGCTTTCTGTGTTTGCAAGCATATACATGCATATGCATACGCACACACACACGACACACACACACACACACACACACACACACATATATATATATATATATATATAATATATATATATCTATATATATAGATATATATATATAGTCTATAATATATATATATATATATATATATCATATATATTTATTATATACACACACAATATATAATATATATATATATTATATATATATATATATATATATTACACATACACTCACTCACACACACACATACATATATAATATATATATATATATATATATATATATATTATATATATATGTGTGTGTGTGTGTGTGTGTACGTATGTATGTATATGCTTGCAAACACACAAAGCTAAATATACCTTACATTTACGTGTCATTTTACAAAGAAAGTGAACAAATTTATAATGAAATTCTCTTGTTTTCTATATATATAAAAAAAAAATCCCCTCTCCACCCCCCACCAGACCCTCATCTCCTTGCCCCCCCCCCCCCCCCCCCCCTCCCCCCCCCCCCCCCCCCCCTTACTCTTAAAAACTACATTTTGCTACAGTAGCGTGTTTCAGAGATGTTGCAACTAGTGGGTCTGCCCCAGTCGCTGACCTCGCCGTCCATTTTTCCCTCCTCATTTTACCAGCTGGGGAAGTTCCATGTTGGTTGAATGGATTTCGCTCTCGGCTTCTAATCCAGTGGTCCGAGTTCGATTCTCGGCTCGGCCAACGCGGAACCAGAGGAATTTATTTCTGGTGATAGGAATTCATTTCTCGATATAATGTGGTCCGGATCCCACAATAAGCTGCAGGTCCCGTTGCTAGATAATCAATTGGTTCCTAGTCACGTAAAAATATCTAATCCTTCGGGCCAGCCCTAGGAGAGCTGTTAATCAGCTCATTGGTCTGGTAAAACTAAGATATACTTACTTTTACCAGCTGGTTAAATTTATCTATCCCTGGGAGTAAGTTACTTTATCAACTGTATAGGGATGACGTAGTCTTGAGTAGTCATTTCTGACTTTTGTTTTTATAGAAAACCAGCTGTAAAGTTTACACGCTGAAAAATACGGTTAATAATAATAATAATATGGTAAATAGCAGCAATCACCTGCAACAAGGATATCAAAATGAATATCAATAAGATCAGAGCTTATGTTTCCTTTCATGAAATGAAGATCCTTCTGCACATCGATCGGGCATACCAGAGCCAACCAGCGAACATTTATGCAAGAAACTGAACGCTGACGATCTCATAAACCTCCAAATACTTCAGATATTTCTTTACATAACTCAACCACAGAACTTGGAGGTGCATCAATATTTGTCAAACATTCTGAACTGTTTTTGAACGGAACCTTTCACTGCGTATTTCAGTGCTAGATATTAATCTTGCGTTCTTCATTGCTCTTGAATTATTCTTAGTCTTTCACTAAGTCTTTCAGTGCTTGAAACTAATCTTAAGTCTTTCATTGTTTGACAATACCTATAAGTTTTCCATTGCGTTCTTCACTGCTTGAATTAATCTTGTCTTTCATTGCTTGAAATCATTCTTAGTCTTTCACTGCTTTACATTAATCTTAATCTTTCACTGCGCCTTTCATTACTTGTAATTAATATTAAGCCTTTCATTACTTGAAATTAATTCTGTTCTTTTACTGCGTTTTTCATCGCTTGAAATTAATCGCAGACTTTCATTACTTGAAATTTATCTCAGTCTCTCACTGATTGAAATTCACCATAAGTCTTTCGGTGCTTGAAATTAGTGTCTGTCTTTGGGCATCTATCGATGGAAAGATACACAATGGAGTGTTTGAATTGACTTCCCAAGATGTTACATAACCACCTAACAACCAACTAACCAGTACAGACCTTACAGACCTTACAGACCTTACATCTTGTTCGGGTTGCCCCAGGTCCCTCAGTGTGAGGCACCTCTAATGTCTACCAGAGAGTTGCTAGTACATCTTCCGGTATATTTTGCATCTTCCAATCTTGGATGGTCTGGGATGCAGTTTAGATATTTGTCGAGCTTATTCTTAAACACATCTACGCTCACTCCTGATATATTCCTCAGATGAGCTGGCAACGCATTGAATAGACGCTGCATTATCGATGCTGGTGCGTAGTGGATTAATGTCCTGTGTGCTTTCCTTATTTTTCCTGGTATAGTTTTGGGCACTATTAATCTACCTCTGCTTGCTCTTTCTGATATTTTTAGTTCCATGATATTTTCTGCTATTCCTTCTATCTGTTTCCATGCCTGAATTATCATGTAGCGTTCTCTTCTCCTTTCTAGACTATATAATTTTAAGAATTGTAGTCTTTCCCAGTAGTCTAGGTCCTTAACTTCTTCTATTCTAGCTGTAAAGGACCTTTGTACACTCTCTATTTGTGCAATATCCTTTTGATAGTGTGGGTACCATATCATATTGCAATATTCAAGTGGACTACGAACATATGTTTTATAAAGCATAATCATGTGTTCAGCTTTTCTTGTTTTGAAGTGCCGTAACAACATTCCCATTTTTGCTTTACATTTTGCCAACAGAGTTGCTATTTGATCATTGCATAACATGTTCCTATTCATCATCACACCAAGGTCTTTAACTGCTTCCTTATTTGTGATGGTCCTCATTATTAGGTCCCTTATATGCATATAGCTTTCTTTCTCTGTCTCCATAATTTATTGATTCAAATTTATCAGAGTTAAATACCATCCTATTTACCTCTGCCCAATCATATACTTTGTTAAGGTCTCTTTGTAGAGCGTTCCTATCTTCATCACAAGTAATTTCTCTACTTATTCTTGTGTCATCTGCTAAACTACTCACTACCGAATCCTTAACATTATTGTCTATGTCTTCAATCATAATAACAAACAGTATTGCAGCTAACACCGTACCTTGCGGCACACCGGATATTACCTTGGCTTCATCCGATTTCTCGTCGTTTGCAATAACTATCTGTTTTCTGTTGTGTAAAAATTCTTTTAACCATCTTCCTACTTTATCCACGATATTGTGTTTTCTAATTTTCTTCGCCAATATATTATGGTCTACTTTATCAAAAGCTTTTGCAAAGTCTAAATAAACCACATCTGTTTCATTTCCGCTTTTCATATTTTTGAATATGTTTTCACGGTGGACTAACAGTTGGGTTTGTGTACTTTTTCCGGGTACGAACCATGTTGTCCTTTATTAAACAAATTATTTTTTATTAAAAATGTTTCATAATATTTTTCTTCATTACCCTTTCATACACTTTCATAATATGTGATGTTAGACTCACAGGCCTATAATTACTTGCCTCTAGTCTTGATCCACTTTTGAAAGTAGGGGTAATATACGCTAATTTGTGCTCATCATATATCTTGCCTGTATCTACACTTTGTCTTAATAATATTGCAAGTGGCTTTGCGATAAAATGAACTACTTTCTTTAACAAAATAGCAGGAATTCCATCAGGCCCTGCAGCAGCTCCATTTTTAATTTCATTAATAGCCTGCACAATATCAGCTTCATTAATATCTATGTCAGCTAAATATTCACTATTTTCATCCCTTACTTCTATATCATTATCTTCATTATCTATTCTAGGGGTGAATTCTCTCTCCATATCGTTCTGCCAGTATGTTGCAAATTTCCTTTTTTTCATCGTTAATCTCCCTTCAATTCTCAGAGGGCCTATTTCTATTCTTCTTTTATTCATCTTCTTCGCATACGAGTATAATAGTTTGGGGTTTTGCTTGATATTTAATAGGGTTTTTTCTTCCAAGTCCCGTTTTTCATTTTCTTTTGATTGTATAATCTTTTGTTCTGCATTTTCTATCTTACTTTTTAGTTCTATAACTTTCCATGCATTTTTTTCTTTTGCAAGACCTTTTTTCCACTTTCTGATTTTCTGGAACAAGATCCTTCTGTCTCTTGGTATGCATGAATGATGTTTACTTTTCTTCTTCGGTATATATTTTTCCACTATTATCTCCAATATTTTATATAATATCTCCGTATTTACCCTTATGTCATCACTTACGAAAATGTTATCCCAATCTTGTTTAATTCTTCATTAATTTCTGACCATTTTATATTTTTACTGTAGAAGTTGTATTTTCCATATCCTTCCCACTTTTTCATTTCTTGCTTATCTCTATTTTCACTTGCTTTGGAATGAACTGTTAATTCTATGACATTATGGTCTGAAATACTCGCATTATAAACTATTATTTCTTTAACATAATTCATCTCGTTCACAAATACTAGGTCTAAAGTATTTTCCTTTCTTGTTGGCAGGTGATTTATTTGTTGAATGTTGTATTCTAGTAGCATATCTAATAGCTTTTCAAATTGCCTCTTATCTTCTGCACTACTATTACTCTCTTTTTTATATGTATAAGTACAACCACAATCTCCTATTCGTTCTTTCCATTCTACGAAAGGAAAGTTGAAGTCACCAGATAGGAGAATAGTCCAGTCCTTGTGATTTCTACATATATCATCCAATTTTTCAATTATTAAGTCAAACTCTTTAGTATTAGGAGGTCTATATATTACTATGTTCATCAATTTTTCAGATTCAAATTCTACCGCTATTAGTTCACATTCTGAGTTACTATATTTCTCATATATTTTTCCTTGTTTTTTGTCTTTCCCATATATTGCGGTTCCCCCTTGATTCCTATTTTTTTCTATCTGATCTATAAGTTTGGAACCCTTTTATTTGATCATCATTCCCAGTCTCTTGGGAATACCAGGTTTCACTTATATTCATTATATCTATTTTCTTTTCATTTTGGGTTAGTTCTTCTAAGTACTCTATTTTTCTTTTTGAGTTACTCGTAACTAAACCCTGCGCATTCATCACTATGATGGTTTGCGTGTTTTTCTCCTTCATTTAATACTGATAGTAATAGGATTTTCCCATGTCTCTTTCCTGTTCTGGTATGTTGTTCTTTTTTTCATTTCCAGAAATTCTGACATTAAAAAATCCAACTTTTCCATAATATTTGATCTTCCTTCATCATAATTATTAATTTGAGAGAGAGAGAGAGAGAGAGAGAGAGAGAGAGAGAGAGAGAGAGAGAGAGAGAGAGAGAGAGATGCGACAATGACTAATATCATAATAATGATATTGGTCACTGTCACGAGAAAAATTAATGATGAAAATCTATAGGAATAAACAGACGAATATTAGAAGGAAACAATGACAATTACGATAAATAGCAAGTGAGTAAATAATAACCAGAAAACAATAATAATGAAGTGACCACAAAAGGAAGAAGGTAAGAGGGACTGAAAGGACGCACAAGAACGAGTAAAGACAAATTTGATGAAGTTAAAAATAAGAAAAGGAAAGAAAGAAATAATTCATAGAATAACATGTAGCATTGAGAAGAAAGAGAGAGCTTATAAAAATAAAAAATGAAAAGCGAGAAATGATAAATAAAAATAGAAGCGAACTGAAATTTAAATAAAGATGAACAGAGAGAGAGAGAAGTAAAAAATAAAAAGCGAGGAATGATAAATAAAAATAGAAGCGAACTGAAAATTTAAATAAAGATGAACAAAGAGAGAGAGAGAGAGAGAGAGAGAGAGAGAGAGAGAGAGAGAGATGCAGAAGTAACAATAACTCAATTCTTCCCTCTTCTAGACGTTAATGGCTGGGATGAGCGTGGCCTTGCATCCACACAACCCCATAGTTTGTCATTTAACAACTCTACATATATACACTATGCCTGCCATCCTGTCTCTCTCTCTTCCTGTCTGTCGGCCTTCCTGTCTCCCCTACCGCCTCCCCCTACCCTTGATTCCCTCATACCCCAAGGCCCTCAAATACCCCCTTGGCATGTCTTCAAATGGAGGAAGGTCGGACGCATAGGCGTGATTTCAGGAGGGGGAGGAGAACTACTAGCAAGGGGGCGAGACACAAGATGGAGAACAGGATGAAGAAAGACGAGGAGAATAAGGGAAAGTACACTGATAGTAGGAGAGAAAATGAGGAAGAAGACTAAGAAGGGAGACGAGAAGGAGATAGAAGAGGAAGTAGGGGAGGAACAAAGGAAGGAAGGACTGAAAGTAGGTACAGTGGGTCAAGACAGGAACAAAAGTTATATCTTTAATCGTCAGTTGAAAGAAGTCAAAAGCCTCAGTCAAGAGACATTGGCTTTTCAAGTCTAGAATATTTGAAACCAGCTGCTTCTGGTCATTTTCTTATCATCATCTTACTGCAATTCTCTTAAACATCACTCCCTTTTCATCCGCTCATCACCATCATTATCATCAACTCTTCTGAGTCTGTGAAAGAGGGTCACTTCTACACTGCAGGAGCTAAAACTCCAACATGAAACGCAGTGATTATTTCCTCTCTGCTATAGTTGTGTGTGTAACACAAATGGGCCAAGGGCTTCATACACCTCAAGTTTAAGTATCACAAAATCTTGAACAAGAAAACGTAACAAAATGTACATGATATGTCACAGGGGAAATAAGAGGCAAAATTACTAAAACATCGTACTCATTTCAGACTATACTCTGTTTTTTTTTCATCTGTCCATCCGCCTGTGGTGTTTGCGTATGGTAACACTGCGTCCCGGGCTTTAGATAGTTACATTCAGCTTACATTCAACAACACTAATAATATCCTATTTCGAATATTAACGGTGTAATTCGCATACAGTAATTTATTAAAACACTTTTCAGTTACAAATGCACACCCAGATATCTTTTATTTACCTAAAACTTACACATAGCGGAACTATTTAAAGCACGGGACGCAGTGTTACCATGCGATAACACCACAGGCGGATGGACAGATGGAAAAAAACAGAGTATAGACAGCCACAATAGCCTTGTTGATCAAATGTAAGGGTAAATGAAAATGTGACTCTTGGTTTAATTCTAAAAACAGATGTTCAACGATTATTCATTGATCATAGGTCACACGAATCTCACTTATTAGTTTAATAGTTTTATCATGGTTTTTTCATCGATTCTTTCATATAGTTTACTAATCACTTTTATATTTATTTATCAGAAATTGGCTACCTTCCCTATTTGAGCCCCTGGGTTGTAGCACTCTTATTTTTCCAAAAGAAGTTATAGCTTGGCCAATAACATTAATAATACTAATAACAACAATAAGAGAAAAAGGGTTATTAGATTATTAACTGCAAAATCATATCTGTAATAAAAACGTAAGATTCTTTTGCAGCCGTAAAATTTATGATTATCTCATGACAATAATAAAATGCACACAAATTTAGCTAAATCCACTTTTATCACATGTTAAGTGGGACAAAGAAATTACATCACTGTGTGTGTGTGCGTTTCTGTGTGTAAATAATAAAAACAGTACATATTCGCATAAATCCAATTAAGCACACAAACACTGCACGCAAAGCTGAAGAGAGAGAGAGAGAGAGAGAGAGAGAGAGAGAGAGAGAGAGGTCATTTAGACGGTGACGAGTCTCCAAAGGATACATGATGCATTTCATAAATCATTGAGACAGCGTAACCAAGATCTAGTTTGCTATTCATATCAGTGGCGCCTAGCAGTATGTGCGCAGCGGCAGCAGCAGCAACAACAGCAACAGCAACAGCATCTTCATCATCATCATCATCAGCAGGAGCAGCAGCAGGAGCAGCAGTAGCAAGCAGGGCAAGAAGCGAGAAGTACTAAAATGACACACACACACAGTCTCCTGCTGATGCTTATTTGCATGGATACGAACTTCCCTTTCTTCAGTCCCACCCAACGCCAACCCCACGCCCTTCCCACCCCCTCCATCCATCTCCCCCTCCCACCCTCCCTCCCACATCCCCTCCCTCCCCACATCTCCACCATCCCTCCCTCAACCCCGCCCTTTCTCAATTCTTCTAGATATTAAAGGACAACGACCTTAACGTCGTTGAAATACTTTCAGAGAGAGAGAGAGAGAGAGAGAGAGAGAGAGAGAGGGGAGGGTAGTGGAAGAGGGAGAAAGGAGGGGAGGGGAGTGGGGGGAGCAGACCCACCCACAACGACAAACCTAACTCCCCCCAAGAACTTTGATTTGGCATTCCGGCTTGAAACGCGCGACAAGGTCACGCATACTGGTTGCCGAAATGCGAGGGGCCAAGGGCGCCCTTGCAATTCGGACGTGACCGAGAGAAAAACGTTGAATGTTGTTTTCTTTCTTTCTTTTTTTTCCCCCTTTTGACTTCCTTACCTTGAATAGACGAAGAGGAAATACGGTAAGCAAGTAAATCTTCTTCTCTTTCTTAAAACCGATGTTTATCTCGAGTTCAATAAAGTGACAAAGAATTGTATTGGTCATTCTTGTAAATTCCTCGTTCGTATGCAAATCAGATTCTCTCCGATTATCTCATTCACCTCAAAGCTCCATCCTTCAAATTGACACGGGTTTTGGAGGAGAATTTACAGCATGGATCTCCCGCATTTTGAGGCGAAGAGCTGAGGCTCCCCAGAGACAGCATCTTAAGAGCCAATAAAATGTCGATAAGTTTGGATAGTGTTCAAAATGTCTCGCTTCAGTGGCTTAGCTTTACTGGGACAGAACAGAACCAGTAGCACAGTTGAGCAATTAGTCAAGTGGTGAAAGTCACAAAAAAGAAAAGATTTGTAAAGTAAACGTGATAATTTAAATGTATAAAGCATAAATATTTAATTACAAAATGCTAGTGTGAATATATATATATATATATATATATATATATATATATATATATATATATATACGTGACACACAAAATATATATAATTTCTATTTAAACCACTCGGGTCGCATTCGCAAAGCCCGTTGTTTGATCCTATCAATTGCCAGATAGTAGCTAAAGCATTGGGATTCATAAATTTCTAGATATATAACCCAAACGGTCTGGTAAGGCAAGTGTATTAAACAGAGACGGATAGGTTCGAAATTTAATCGATCCATGAAAAACGCAGAAAGGTAATCTCAAAAGGCAAATCTGGCAAATACTTTTGGGAATATCTAAAACAAAGATATGAAGGGTAATTGTGAAGAGTAGCCCTGGGATGTGTGTGTGTTTGTGAGAGAGAGAGAGAGAGAGAGAGAGAGAGAGAGAGAGAGAGAGAGAGAGAGAGAGAAATCTTGTTTTCAAGAGGCCGCTTGCAATCTTTATGTCTAAAACGTTACTCAATTTTGGAAACGATGATGCCGAATTAATTCTATATCCTGAAAGAGACAAAGGCAAGCATACGCTGGAGCAGGTGTCAAATTGTCCCTTGGAAAAAAGGAAAAATAATAAGTTTTCCTTTGACGTTGCTGAAGAGTTATTCCTGTCTTAGATCTCACTGGCTCACATACAATTCAATTTCGGTGTGTGTGTGTGTGTGTGTGTGTGTGTGTGTGTGTGTGTGTGTGTGTGTGCGCGAGCGAGCTCTGCGGCGGCCTCCACCCTCTGGGCGCTAGCAACTAGAGCAATGTAAGTCTATTTCAAAGGTGCTTTGGGGTACGTATCATTATGTTGGCTGCAAGTTATCTGGAGATTCCCGCGAAAGCGATGCTGACCACCACAGCGACCCCCATTGGAAACAGCAGAGGAGGAGGAGGAGGAGGAGGAGGGGGAGGAGGACAGAAGAACATCACCCACCGTTAGAGGGACCCATACGGGAGAGGTGAGACGGACGGCGCGGCCCTAAGAGAGGGCCGCCCATTCTGTCCAGAAGGGTCTTAGCATTTTAGTGAGTCCATCCTCGAGTGTAGGGCAGCAACAACAATTGCTCTCTATTTATATCAACGGAGGTTTTTTGTTGCATTCTGTCCTGTCCTGGAGAAGACCACTGCCGCCACCAATACAATAGTCTCCCGGCTGCTGCGTCAAGCAGAACTCAAAATACCTCTACATTCAACAAATCAGAGCTCGTATTTTTGGACCCCGCCAATTATGATTGGTTGTGTTCCCATGCTCTCTCTCTCTCTCTCTCTCTCTCTCTCTCTCTCTCTCTGGCCGCGCACATACTACACCAGACGGTCGGCCGCATATGGACGACTCGCATTCTGACATGCACGTCACCTCTTTGGATGTTCATTGACGCAGGCGCCCTTACTCGGAGTCTTCTCCACTAACAACTAACATGAGATAAGCTAGGAAATGAATATAAACACGACCAAAACAGCAATAATACAATCACATTCATGACAGGCGAACCAGTGATGTGGACAGAGTCCATAGGTCCACATCAGACCCCTTATCCCCTTCAAAACCTTACCACACTTACTGGACGCCAACCTAAGGATATATTAGTTTCAATATAGCAACAAAATCTCCATTTCAAATGAACAACTGTCACTTTTCCTCATTTGCATAAATTACATATATACAAAATAGTCAATCCACAGAAACAATCTGGTGAATAAAGTTTCCATGTTATACATTTCATTATCATACCGCGGCCATGTCAGGTTATAATGACGTCACTCTGAAAACGTGGAATCACATGATATCCTTAGATCCTCCCTCCATATATTATATATAAAATATATATATATATATATATATATATATATATATATATATACATCTATATGCACATGATATAATATATAAAGAGCTAAATAAAGAAAGCGGGGAAGAAGGGGGTGACGTGGTATGTGCTAACGAGGTTACTTGTCTAATGGTCCTGTCTACCTTAACTAGAATACCGGACACCCCAAATTTGAATGACATAGGACCAATAGCCTAATTTGCGAATGGACTGACATCAGGTCAACAACTTTAATTTGTCGGCCTTTGTAGATGAAGAACTAAGCAAAATATAACGAATTTTTCATCAACTATTCTGAAGATAAATATCACTTCAGTTTTTCACCAAATCCCAATATGGAAAACCATGTCAAATGACGCACAACGACTTCATAAGCGTGGGTACGCAATTGCAAAATAAGCTAAAGCTTTTATTTTCTTTATACAAAAATTCATTTTGCCTTCCAAACGGCAGCGACCATATCAAATGTGGATATAAAATTGGACAAATCGTCTCAAAGTTAACTGAACTTAAAAAATCTGAACCACGTTGCCATATAAACCTGGCTGCCACAACCAAATTTGCAAACAGACTGGCATAAATTTACGTATATATGTAAATTCATGACAAATACGAAGAATTTTCCATTGGAATTTGTTAAAATATCCTTTAAGGTTTCCTGCAAAATTCACTGAGGCCGCTGTGTCCCGTGACCTCTATTGTGGGACGGTAAGTGTGAAATTCCACAAATTTCAACCAAATATTTTCTCTGCAGTTCTTTCACAAAACCGGCCAGTATAATAATAATAATAATAATAATAATAATAATAATAATAATAATAATAATAATAATAATAATAATAATAATAATAATAATAATATGCTTTCTTAGAGAGAATACTGACGTCTGACTAAACTCGAGAAGCAAATACGAGTATGTTATGAAAAATATCATTCGCTGGCAATCGGAAATAATAACGGATGAAGGTTTTATACCTTCTTTAGCATCCAGATACGTGAATGAACAGGTAAATAAATACGTACACAACATAAGGTAACATTATATAAGCATTGGCGTTAGTAATATAGTCAAAACAGACCTTACTGTAAAGGACAAACTGAATAATAACAAACAAACAAACAAAAACGCATGGTATTTCGCCACCTGTAAATTATTTTTCAGGAAACCTCAAAGAGCTTTTGGGAAAATTATATAAAGTAAATAAATGTCAGAGAACAAATCCCCCCCACACTCCCAAATCCACTCCCATCCACCAACCCCCTTCCCCCTTCCCCCTCCCCGCAAACGATGTTCTGTTTACGTAACCTGAAACACAAGCTTTCTCACAAACCCTTATGCACAAATGGCCTTCTCGGCCACTTATTCCGCACCTGAAAGCTCTCTCTCTCTCTCTCTCTCTCTCTCTCTCTCTCTCTCTCTCTCTCTCTGCAATCCAAAGTGAACGAGACAAATGAGATGGTAAGCCTAAGTGATTTCTTCCTCTAGCTTTCCCACGGGGAGCCAAAAGGAATTTATTGATGGTGACGTTGCAACGACATCTCTTGACTATGTGATACAATTCTCAACATTTCCTCTCTCTCTCTCTCTCTCTCTCTCTCTCTCTCTCTCTCTCTCTCTCTCTCTGTGTGTGTGTGTGTGCCATGTGATATTGTTTTCATCAGTCTCTCTCTCTCTCTGTCTCTCTCATAAACACGTTTTTGCTTTGCACTGTGTTCTACTTTATCTATTCTCTTTCTTATGATTCATTTTGCTTTATTCTTTCTCTCTGTGCCATGTGATATTGTTTTCAAGTCTCTCTCTCTCTCTCTCTCTCTCTCTCTCTCTCTCTCTCTCTCTCTCTCTCTGGTATATTTGCTTTATACTATATTTCCGTTTACATTTTCCCTTTTTAAGGCTTTGCTTTAGTGTCTCTCTCTCTCTCTCTCTCTCTCTCTCTCTCTCTCTCTCTCTCTCTCTCTCGTCTCTCCTGTGGTACATCCTCAACAAACAGCTACATGATCAAAGATCGAATCATCAGAAATAAAACCCCAACAGTAGTAGTTCAGCCACACAAGCACATATCACAACTTAAGAATATCCAGTCGTACACTGCTGCGTTAATTTGAGATTCATTGCTAATGCAAAGACATCTGAATTATTACCCTTATACAAAGGCAATTAATACGAAAGTATCTGGGAAACACCTCTATCAAAGGAAAATGGGATGGGGAAGTAGCAATGTTATTATTATTATTATTATTATTATTATTATTAGTTATTATTATTATTATTATTATTATTATTATTCAGAAGATGAACACGATTCATATGGAACGAGCCCACAGAATTCAAGCTTCTCAAGAACTTGGTGTTCATTTGAAAGAGGTAACAAAAGGTAATGGGAAATACAGAGAAAAGAGACCACTTATTAAAAAAGAACAAAAGACATTACGAAGTAAATAAATAAATAGATCAGAATGTAAGTAAATGATTAAAAACAAAGAGAATTGTATTGGGTAGAAGAGCTGCATGACGAAATTTGAGATTTGCACTTTAAGAATTTAAAAAATGTGAATCCGATTATATTAAAATATAAGGATTAAATCATCCGAAGAAGATTTCTAGAGGCAAATATAAACGTTCTCTTACCACCCAAAGGAGTCTTGGGTGAAGAAAGCTGATCATGCTTCCTACCATGTGAGGACATCTTTATGGGAATTTTATCAGTCCCTTTACTCTCTGAAACGCACATGTTCAGAAATTTAACGCTCATCCCAGCAGATAGTGGATTTTTATTAGTACACACGGCAATATCACTACTACCTAACGGAGATTTAAATGACATTGTTACCAGTCGTCAGACCATACTAGGGAAATTCATATGGAAAAATTTAACACCTTAAAATCGTACAATATTGCTCCCGTCGAATAAAAATTTCCCGGAGAATTTTTAAATCAATGAGGAAATATAAACATAATACAAAATGTAATACAAATGAGCCCGCCTTAAAAAGAACGTAGGCTAGCAGCAAGCTCCTTTGTAAAAGCTTGTGTAACTGAGACCATTTGTCGCATTTCCTTCAAATTTGACATGTGGGCTACCGAAGGTGAGGCAAAGGGGATTCAGATGGAAAATTCAAACTGACCTACATAAAACAGCATTGCCAAGGGACTGATACCAAGCCCTACATAAGCTAGGAGATCATATGGTTATATGGTTACCTCCTAACGCAAGGTAACTATTAACTACTGAACACCGCCCTTAACTAACCAAAATATGTTCAAGAACCTTCATGAATGATAAAAAAGCCGTTACCAGAAAGTCCAAAAAATAGAAACACCTGAAAAAGGCTCTTAAAAATAGCGACCCCGACTAGGAATTGAGTTGATAAGAAGAAGAAGAAGAAGAAGAAGAAGAAGAAGAAGAAGAAGAAGAAGTTACCAAAACAAAAAGGGTCTCAGTTTTGGTATTTTTTCAGTAATTCAAGTGAGAGCTTGTAGTTAAAATTGATAGCTATGGCGTAATCCTTGAAATATTCAATATTTAAAACTGACTTTAATTTTCAAGAAATAAAAAAAAACGTTCCGTACAAAGGTGGCGTCCGAATGGAATATATTGTCATATATTTTGCATACTACAACTCACCATCTCTCTGTCTGCCTGTCTGTCTGTCTCTTTCCTAGTAACGTGACTATTCTCATGACTTCTTTTGTGTTACGCAAACAGGGTCTCTCTCTCTCTCTCTCTCTCTCTCTCTCTCTCTCTCTCTCTCTCTCTCTCTCGTTTTAGCTTTTAATCTTCTGTCCACACTTCCTCAATTGCGTGGCTTCAGAGGTTACCCAGCCACATCCCATATCAAGTGCAGGTAATAATATGCTGTAGTCAAGGTAACTGGGTTGTTTGTTGCTAGGAGAGAGAGAGAGAGAGAGAGAGAGAGAGAGAGAGAGAGAGAGAGAGAGAGAGAGAGCGCACAGTGGCTTTCATTGGGCCTGACTGATTTTTAAGCCGACTATGAGGTCATGAGAGTAGCCAGTTACTCTTTCCACTATAGGCTTCTTTTGGTATTTCTCACTCAATGGCTTCTTAATTAATGGTCTTAAATAAAATGGGTATAGGACTAATTTTATGCTATCCCTCCTAAGCTAGAAAGGAACAAAATTAAGATTAATAATATAATATTATATATATATATATATATATATATATATATATATATATATACATACATACATACATACATACATACATACATATATATAGATATATATATACATACATACATCATACATACATATATAGCTACATACATATATATAGCGTACATATTTATATATATGTATATATATTTATATATATATATTATATATACATATATATGTATATATACATACACATATGTATATGAGAATATGTCACATATGTACGCGTTTTCTTCCTGACTCGTTTCTTCATTAGCTAACTTTTCAATAGAAAAACGGTTTTATACGGTAAACTAATATTTTTTAGCTAATTACATCAGTAACTTCAATACTGAAACTAATTTCATAGAGCTGTAAGTCATGACTTGGTAAACCCATGTTACAAAAATATAAACTTTAGAACATAACTTTCCAGCATTGATAAAAATAACTTAGACAGAAAAGGGACCCTCACAATACCACAGCAAAATTTTATCTATATCTAAGAGGGAAGCGAAGAATACACGGGATTTTTCTAAGACTTTTTAGAAAAATCGAAAAAGTTGTTGATCTGCGCGTTTCACTATGTGGATTGCGAGTTTAATACTGATATGAATAAAATTTTGACCCGTGGGTTTTGAGAACACTGAAGCAATAGGCGTCATCTCGGCGGATTGCAAATTCGATCTTATTTACGAGATTGATTTCCAAAAATATCTAGCCGTCGTCATAATATTAAATATCAAAGACAAACGTCCTCAATAAAAAACAAAACAATGAAGTTTGCCCACAAACTACGCGCACAGAAACAATTCAAACATATAAACGCATCTCATCACGGTGGGTATCCTAAATAACTCACTGAGCAGAGGAGAGAACTGATAGAAATACTAGAGAAGGAGAAGGCCTACTGAAGGGGTGGCAGAGTTAGAAGAGGAGTGAAGGGCAAGAGGCCACGGGAGGAGAGGAAAAAAGATCGGAATGCTTGATAAAGAAGAAGAGGATTGGTTTTATGGATCGAGGCGGGAAGGGGCAGAGGAGAGACGGCGATTATGATGAGAAACATTCTGCATTCAGACGCACAGGTATGCGAGCGTACGTCGATATCTCCATCGATCTCCTGCATGCAGGAAATAGAGATGGGGGGGGGGGGGGGGGGGGGGGGGGGGGGACTGGTCTTCATTTTATGGCTTAGGAGCCTGCGGATTAATAGACGGACTCCGCGTTCTTCCTAACAACATCCTGATCGTGTTAATTACTAAGCCTGCTTTACATGTACTACGTATCAGTGGCATACGACCTTACGAACTACTTACAGGAACCTTTCCTGTGACGTATTATCGACTGTCTTACTTTTAGAGTGGGATAAAATATAGAGTTTGAGAAGTGTAACAGGAGGGAAACCTAGGGAATGAGGGTCGAAGGGACGCTGCAAAGAACCTTAAGTAATGCCTACAGTGCACTTGCATGAGATGTACTGACGGACCCCTCTGGGTGTCTTGCTTTCATACTCTTCTGAAGAAGGCGGCTATCTTTAAGCTTTTGGAAAACTGACTTGGTAAACTTGTTTAGAAATCATATACTTTTTCAGAGCTTAACCCCCACAGTCCCTATGCTACAAAAAGGACAGGCATACAAAAATAAGCCTAAATCTGGCTACTTACAGCTAAAGACAAATGAGGCATCTGATGAAAAGAGAAGGCTAATGGGTTGGTATACATTTGACTTATACATATGAAATTTTCGTACCTTGTTTTCAATGAATGTATCTCTTATATCCTGCAAAGGTTTCTGTGCCAATAAAAAAAATACATAAAAATATATAGCTACTCACTGGCCCGTGCTGACTCTTTATGCACATGTACACTTCCACTTCCGAAGCTCTCTGTGACGATTATCAATGACTTAAAAGATATTAACAACCACTTTATTGAAGACAAGTCTGTCTACCGTTCAAATGCTACATAAATGCCTCTTGTAATGTCTTTACTGTCAAGGTCGTTAGTGGTTGGTGAGCGGCATTGGCTGGCACTCTTGACCAATGTAGTTAAGAGGCCTTAAAACTCTCATAAAATATGTTTATTGATTGACTGATTTATTTATTAAGTGCAATGGTAATAAATATCTTCTTTGATGACTCCCCAACGAAAACTATTTGGGCCAGAAACATTGCATGGAAGAGGTTAAAGAGAGGTTGGACTTGATCACGAATTTCCAGTAGACATTTGTGAGTAACTGACGGAAGTTTCGGAGAAACAGGCTGTTTACGTGTGTACAGAGTCGTCTTTCATTGCCTTAAAGTGTTCCGCTCCTATGAGAGAGAGAGAGAGAGAGAGATTTTTTATTCTAATACTAAACGTCGACAAACTGTCAAACCATGTTGTAAACTTTTGAGATGAATCTCACCCCACTCTCTATTCCACTTACACACACACACACACGAGCGGGGGGGGGGGGGGGGGGGGTTTGGCCAACAGGTCCGCAGAGGAGCACTTAAAAGATTTACCGAATGACCATCTTTTGTGTGTGTAACAAGCCTGCATCGCCACTTAAAACAAACTGACGTACTTTTATAAAACAGCATATTAAAGCCTTAGCCTGAAGTGTATGATTACTGGTTCTCCTAAATGAATTTTAACCTTCAGTTTCATCTGTAACAAAACCCAAAAGACAACACGCAAGACTAATGAAATAATATTGGTAAAGAACAGAAGCCATCTAAGTAATTTGGTCACCATCAGCATTACAATTTGACAGCCTAATTAAACGATCCACTTGAGTCCAAACCATGAGAGCCTGAGTTTCTTAATTAAGTTCATAATAACAACGTATTTGTGGATAATTACCTACACATACTTGTTGGACGCGAGTCAGCATTTGTTTACCTATGTGAGATTTACTCCCTCATGTTAAATTAAGAAGACTATGACAGTTCTCCCTTGTAAAGGGTTGTTCCGAAAAGCGAAAGTGGGCCGTTTATGATGTTTCCTCTCTTACGTGGAGAACTTACTTAAGTTTCAAATTCTTCATGTTAACTTCTTTACGTTATTCATACCTCTTTTATATTAACTTCCTTGCATTATTCATACTTCCTTTATATTAACTTCCTTGCATTATTCATATTCTTCTATACTTCCTTGCATTATTCATACCTCCTTTATATAAACTTCCTTGCATTATTCATACTTCCTTTATATTAACTTCCTTGCATTATTCATACTTCCTTTATATTAACTTCCTTGCATTATTCATACCTCCTTTAAATTAACTTCCTTGCATTATTCATACTTCCTTTATATTAACTTCCTTGCATTTTCATACCTTCTTTATATCAACATCCTTGCATTATTCATACCTCTTTGATATTAACTTCTTCCAGAGTGACTCCTTCCTTTACATTCAACTTCTTCAAAGCCCTACTTACACTGCCCCTCCCCCTTTATATCCTACGTATCCTCCCTACTTCCTGAATCCACTTGGTCCTTCTTTTATTTTCGGAGGCGTGAGGTAAGTGATGTGTAAGGCCGGGTTGAAAATGATTTATTAATAGTTGTGGTAAGGGCTTGTGGTAAGTACATACCGCCACTTCCTCTGAGGCCCCGGGGCTAATAGCGGCTTCCAAATAGGAATAGGAGGAATAAGGAAGAAATGGGGGAGAAAGAAGAACTTGGGGAAAGAAAGGGATAAAACGATATTTTTGATCGACATTAAATCCAATCTTGACAGTGGGTCGCGGTGCATGGACAGAATAAGTTAGTGTAGAACGAAGGATAGACAACCAGAGAGATAGACGTAAAGATAAGAGGTAAACACAGACAAAACGACAAGATACGACGTTATCTGTTACGTGCTCAGAAGCAGTTAGGTTTAGGGTTTCTGTCCTAGCGTGTGGTACGTCACGTGACGTTGACGGGACAAGTAATGGTAGCGAGAAAGTAAACGTACCAATACCAGTATCGTCACTGCAGGCAGCAAACGACAGCAATGTCTGTGATACCCGTAATTAAAAGACAAAAATAAATTATCTGAAAACCGTAGTAAAAAAAAAAAAAAATTAAAAAGCGGGGGCCTGTAAAGGCCTACAAAGTTGGTTCAGCGCTGGCCCTATGTACAGAACAAAAATAAATAACATGTCAGTGTTGCCAGGTACTTGTTTCTTCAAAAGATTTCTCTTTGTTTCACGACTCTCCCTAAGCTATTTCAAACAACTAATACTGAAGCTATTCACGATTCACTATATACTTCCCCTAATATCTAATTCTGTAAGTGCTAATTTGTGTAATTTTCCATTAAAAACAAAAACCGTTAACAGAAGCCGCAGTCATCCAAAACAATCTTCGATTCCAGTCCATTGGCAGAGTATCAATTTGCTGTTGCAATTATAATTTTCATTTTTCAATATCAGATTTAAAGACAAGACGCTCGAGAACACGCTTGTGGGAGACGACCAACTAGCTATCCAGTTGAATCCGGCGAGATTCAGCCTTTTTTAGAGAGAGAGAGAGAGAGAGAGAGAGAGAGAGAGAGAGATAAATCTCTTAATCAGAAACAGATGATCTAGAAAAGATGTGACGAAAAAAACTTCTCTTAAACCAACTGTCTCGAATGCAAATCAGTCAAATACAACGCAAAAGGTAATATCTCTCCACAAAAGTTAAAAGGTTCCAGAAAATATATGACAGAAACAACTCTTATCAGACAAACTGCCTAAGATTCAAATCCAGTCCAAAAAATAACACAATCTCAAGAAACCCGACCAAAACACAAAGGCTACACTGCCTTACAAAGCGTCGACATGAACTTCGACATGAACTTCCCTCCCTGGTCGTCGAGGTTCCAGGATCTTACAACTTCCGCCATTCCCCTCACTATGACGGGCGTACTCAATGACCCAGGCTGTTGTTAAACCTGATGATTCACATGTAATCAGTCAATTCCTTCACTGCAAAATTGCAGAGCAGTCTTCCAGCCCGTGCAATGGACTCAGACGTTAACGCTGACGTCGAGGAATTAAAGAAGTGATTCAGGGCTGAATTGCTTCATTTCATTCATTCGTTATTTATCTGCACATTGCTCCGAGCCTCTTGGCAATGTAACTGCGTGTTCGTTCTTATTGTTTTGTGCAAGCTCCCATTAATCAATGAAGGTGTAATAATGCTGAGGTGTATGTATGTATGTACATACAATGAAGGCAGGGGAAGCACACCAACAGGTCAAGGAACTCATATTTATTAAGTTGCAACGTTTCGAAGCCAACCAGCAGGCCTCATTTTCAAGCTAAAAAGTAACAATATCTAATTAGTACAATAAAATTAAGCTACAATATTAAAATACACAATGTAAAGTACAATAAAACCATCACAGTTAAAAACGCAAATAAGGAACAACCGTTGAGTGTGAAGACAGAGGAAGGGTTTAGAGAAACCTCCGCCTCTTTAATATATATGTACATATATATGTGTGTGTATATATATATATATATATTATATATATATATATATACATATACACACATATACATACATATATATATATATATATATATATATATATATATATATATAATATACATATACATATATATATCTGTATATCCTCCGTTCTACACTGCCCCACGCCTCCGAAAAAAAAAGGACCAAGTGGGTTCAGGAAGTAGAGGAGAATACGTTGGATATAAAGAAGGAGGGTTAATGTCTATAATAAACTGAAAAGAGCAGAGGCTGGTTTGCAAACGCAAGAAGAAACACATTCTCACTGTTACGCAGCAATAACATCTCTTGTTTCTCTGCTGATTAGGAAAATATTCCATGAACGTTTCCTCAGTGAATGTAGTAAGTCGTGAAAAACACACCGGACTTTTTCAGATGATGAACCTACTTCATATGGAACAAGCCCATGGGGGTCACTGGCTTGAAATTCAAGCTTCCAAACAATATGATGTTCCTTAGAAAGCAGTAACGGAAGGTAACAGGAAGAATAGAAAAAAAGAGGATCACTAATTAAAAAAGAAGAGCCTAAAAGTCAAGGCACGAGAATAAATAAATAAGAAATCTCCACTTATAAATGTGCAGTCTTTTACGACCGTTTACTGGCGGGTTTAGAAAGTCGTAAAGTTCTCTTACAAGACATTGGATTTACATTGAATTTATTGCTTTGGGCTGTGGTCCCATTGCAAATTGGCTCCGACTCGAACATTAAATAGTGTATCACAGAGAACTACATATTGTATCACTAAACCTTCCCTGTCTGGATAAATCGTAAATTCACATTAAAGCACTCCTAAACTGTATAATTGCATAAATTTTCTTGCAATAATAATAATAATAATAATAATAATAATAATAATAACATACTACCGTGGATTTACTTTCCCATTTTATTGACTCATGTGATTATGAATTTTCTTCGAATAATACTAATAATCATCATCGGGTGTAGAACTGCTTAAACGCATAAGCTACCTGAGAATCCCGTTCTAATATTCTTTCACAACAATAATAACTTTCAGGGACCACTTCTATTTAGTGGATAATTGTCCATAAAATATTCTGAACAAGCAATTTAGGTATCTTCGTCAGATTCCGAAACAGAGCAAAACCGTAACGAATCCTCTTTTCCGTCTATGAATAACTTTTTTTTTTTTTTTTATGACAGATATGGTTATGTACTAAAGACATTCTAAAACAAATAAAAACTACAAGGATGAAGGAATAAACTACAACTTCTTCGACATAAAAATATACAAAAGCACCATAAAAATGACCCGTTCAGCTTTTCAAAGATGTGGAATATCAACCTGCTTCAGTGAGCTGGTTATGATTTTGTATTCTTATGCCCTAGGAATAGTATGTGGCGCTGATTTATGGAATTAAGGCTGTCGAGCCAAGCACTGGGGGGCTTTCGCATTCAGTGCTTAAGATGGTGAAAAGGGAGTTCGAGTGGCTGGACAACAAGATAGGGAGTTCCAGAAAATAGACTAGATGAAGTACAGGGATTAAAGATGGAACTAGGAGAAAAACCCACAGTTTCCATAAAAGTTAATAGTTAACGAGGTAAAAGAGCAAGACGGAAGAGAGGAAGTGGGAATGAGTAGTAGTAAAGGAGTCTAGAGTGGGTGCAGCTAGGGGCCTAAAGGACCCCATACACTGAACGATTGTCTGAACGACTGTTTGTATTGTTCGCAAAAACACTGTGTATGGGCTTGTCTGAATGCAAAAGTGGGCGGAGCTTCGTGTCTGAATGATCTCAGCGGAATCTGTCACGACCAGGTTGCTGGCTTGAGACTCAGGTCTGTCATACACAGATCGTTCAATGTAAGGGTTTGTCTGCCGATATAACGCGTCTCTTCTAGAGATGATGCCATGTCTTCTCGAGACAAAATCTTTGTTCAGACTGAAATCGGTGCGGAGATCGTTCATAGTGTCTGAATAGTGTGTGTGTGGGTCGATAACGACAATCGTTCAGACAGTCGTTCTATGGGGCCTTAAGGGAGGCTGTAACCACCCTTTTAGTTATTATTGTCTACTACGTGACGGTGTCAACTGTAAGACCCAGATCTACTCACATGAGAACTGTGAGAAGGGAGGCTGAGCAGGTTCGAATCCCGGCTGGAGGTTATTTTTCACATTCATTTACTTTCCTATTTCAAGATTTTAGGGAACAGAAATACCCACAAACATTGAGGAATATGTAATTATGAAATTACCGTGAATGTGAATAACAATGTGTGTATGCAAATTATCCTGTTTCATAACTAGACAGTCTATTCTAACTGAGCTTATGGCAATTCACACATTACGAATTACAACGGCATATTCTGTAAAAATATATGCATAGATATCTTCCTTTTATTACCGACATAATGTACTTCTTTTCTGGCAACTAAATTAATCACTTTCAAGCGTATTTCCATTCATGAAACTTCCTCTGTTCATTCATACATTTCGTATTTTCGCTCATGAAACTACGATGGTTACACCTTTATGTTCCAACATTGTGTAAAATCAAGATACAATAGAGGGCTGAGTTTCCATAACATGTATATATATATATATATATAATATATATATATATATATATATATATATATATATTTCAAATCAAACAAGCCTCAAACAGACACAACAAAGAATACTTGCACTGTTTGTTGCGTCTTTGTTTGTTTGGGCATGCATTTACATGAGGCTGCACAAGCGCCCTTGAAAATTCCAACGACCACTAGTTTTTACGTTGTGAAATAACAAGTCATTGCAAGCCAACAAAGTCCATTTCAACATCAGACAGAATTATACCCGAAATGTGGCTCAAATGACCTGCGTTTCTCTGAAAAATCGTCTGCCCCAAATCAAAAACATCAGTAAGCCATCAAGAAAATTGTGAGAAAAAAGAAAAAAACTAGAAGGTACATATTTTATAGCTGGTCGGAAGGCCACTCACCCATCCCTTAAAAACCTGCTTACACATTCACTGAATATCTCACACGCTTGTTGGGTATGAAAGTTATGATGAAAACATTCCGATAAATATTCAAGTCTCTTCTTACTACACAAACGCGTGCTCGAGCGCGCGCACACACACCCACATATTATGTATGTATGTATGTGTGTATGTGTGTGTGTATATATATATATATATATATATATATATATATATATATAATATGAATAACTTGATCACGAAGTATATAAAACGTGATGCTATGTATAAATAAAGGTTTTTTTGCCACGAAGGAAAAAAATGAAAAAGCGAGATAGCCGAGTACTTTCGGTCCTATTCGGACCCTTTACTGAGGCATACAAAAATACACTGTCTAAAATTAACACACTAGTGTCTTCTTCGGATCAAGAAAAACACGTTCAACCGAAAAATAATTGATAAAAAATAATTAAGATGAAAATTATAGGCATGAAACGAATGTAGAGAAATGAATGATAGTGAATGAAAAGTGAAATCAAAGTAAAAAATTTTACTCCGATCAAAAAATACGCGAAATATTTATTATCAGTTAAAAAGTTAAAAGTTAAGTATATCTTAGTTTTACCAGACCACTGAGCTGATTAACAGCTCTCCTAGGACTGGCCAGAAGGATTAGATATTTTTACGGGGCTTGGAACCAATTGGTCACCTAGCAACGGGACCTACAGCTTATTGTGGGATCCGAACCACACTATATCGAGAAATGAATTTCTATCACCAGAAATAAATTCCTCTCATCCCGCGTTGGCAGAGCCGGGAATCGAACTTCGGACCACCGGATTGGCAGCCAAGCGCGGAAACCACTCGTCCAGCGAGGAACTAAAAGTTCAAGATATCCGCACACAGACAGGAAGACTTGCCTTTCTAATTTTACACACGTCATAATCTTGCAGCATTACAATACGTATATAGGGTAAGTCCGGGATAGATGGCCATAGTTTTTTCAACCCCCCAAAAGTACTACTCTTTCTGTCAATATTTCCAAAACAAAATCACAGCCGTTTCTTCAACGCATAAGCTTGCCATAGCATAAATGGTAACCTTTAGATATGTCATTAAGTATCCATAATACTTAATTTTTAAAATCTGTTCGTGGGCCATCTGTCCCGAGGTGTCCGGGAGAGATGGCCACAGATTTGTGGGATAGTTGGCCACACCATTATTTTAAGTTAGATGGCAAACGTCTAAATATAAATATGATAATTAAGGGGATATACAGTATACCTAGACTCACGACTATTAAAAAGTACTTTAATGCCAGTTGTATCCTTATTGCATGATATAAATTAAAACAGATGTAGGCCTACTTAGACAGAACAAAAATGAAAATAGAACGGTATTCCTTATAATAGAGCACATCAGTGTTTGCATAATTCAGTGAAAACATAATTAAGAGCAAATGGAAAAGTATCAAACAGAACAAACTTAAACAAAACAAATAATGAAAATTTAGTTTTTAAATTTTAATTTTATTTTTAGTTATGATTTTGCTACATGACTGGCACACATAGTATAGGATGTGCATGTTTCATGAAGCCATCTCTTCATTATCCAAGCCTAGTGAACAACTTGGTCCCATCAATCCTTTTGCTGCACTGCCAGTTTTCAATCTTCGTCCCAGTGTCTTTCGTGGTAGACTAAATAACTTTGATGCTTGACGCACAGATATACCCTTTTTGGTGGCTTCAGTAGCATCTTGCAGCCCCTTCTCACTCCATTTCCCACGAGTACTATGTACTTATTTGGCATCTGAAAAAAGGGAAACACATATCTGCATTTTTCTACAAAAATAACTTTTCGAGGATGGCCATCTCTCCCATTTTTAAGGGAGAGATGGACATACCACACAAACAGCGATGTTTGACTTTGTACCACTTCATATGAGGCAGGTATGTACAGAGAACACCAACTTGCTTATTGTGATATGTTTCAGAGGTCAAGCTCACTGAAATATATAATCTTTTAGCATTTGTGCAATGACAACAAAAATTATTCTCAGTAAGAGAACAGATTTTATCTAAAATACTCACAATTGCGAGGTTTTTTTATGGTTTTTCGACATCAACCGTCCATGTCAACAGTGCACTCACTACTGAGAGAGCGGCAGATCCATCTGGTGAATAATGTAGGAATTACATCGATGGGCCATCTCTCCCGCATGGCCATCTATCCCGGAATTACCCTATGTATTTATATATTAAAAGAATACAGTGATGTGTTAGTGAATTACGCGATATCAGCTTTTCTGGCTTGGAGACAGAGAGCACCTAGAGATAGCCTTCTTGGAAACGAAGGAATTTGATGTGTGTGCATTGTTGGGCTGATGGTTGTTTGTACTGCTGTCATATATATATATATATATATATATATATATATATATATATATATATATATATATATGTGTGTGTGTGTGTGTGTGTGTGTGTGTGTGTGTGTGTGTGTTAATAAACTGTGTATAGTATATGTTTACATGTATATATGTACATAGCTAGCTATATATATATATATATATATATATATATATATATATATATATATATATATATATATATACACATGTGGTCACATGTGCGGGTTAACGTAACCTCCACAATATCTCTATTTCGGCCAAAGTACGACTGCCGTTGTCCCACTATCATCAGGAAACCTTTCGAGGTCGTCAGAGAGTTAATAACGCCCTTGGCGAGAATCTCACTCGTCCTTTTTCTCATAATCGGGGACCAAGCCTACAAACTACTTTGCTGTTGTTGTTGTGGTTCTTGTTGTTGTGGTTCTTGTTGTTGCTGTGGGGGGGGCAGGAAAGGTCTATGGAAGATACTAAAAAGGTCTGAAAAAGGAGTATCGTGTTGAGTTAATGATACAGAAATTCTAGGATAGGATCCTTATGACTTCTATATTAGAGAGAAAATGTCAAAAATAAATAATGTGCATGTTAAACAGTAAAGAAAAATTATTTCTAATAAAATAGAGCGCATTTATTTCAATTTCCCTTGGTGAAACATGGCTCTATTTGACCATAGATTTTAGCATGTTTTAATCTGCATGAGAAACTAGGACTATAATGTTTACAACTTATGTGTGAAGGGAAAGTCTTGAATGCGTCTGGAGTAAGCTGGCGGTCGGATCACGCCTTGTTATAATTTCTCAAAGACCTCGGCGACCATCATTCTCTGAGTAACAAAAGTTGGACTATTGGTGAACTAAGTAGCACCTACCGCAACAGCGAAATCGGTAGTGGCAATACTGATAGCAGCGGCGGTAAATTAAGTCATCGTGGTAATACAATTTTTTTTCTAAGAGCATTTTTACCGGAGTTAAAGAAACTCTTCTAGTGCTGGCCCAAAAAATGAGTTACTAATTTTATTTGTAATATGTACTATAGTAGATTCCCATCACCCGTGCATCCGATGTCTAGGCCAGTCCCTTACGACGTTCCTGATTGCCCGTTAATAAGCCAATCACAGGGCTGGAAACTCTCAGTCTCTCGAAAGAGTTCACATAGGCAGGACGTATGTTCCAAATCTCCTGAGGGATACTTTTGAAAGACGTATCCCTCAGGAAAGGTGGAACATACATTCTACCTATGTGTACTCTCGAGAGGGACTGAGAGTTTCCAGCCCTGTGATTGGCTTATCAACAGCCAATCAGGGGCATCGTAAGGGACTGGCCTAGACATCGGCTGCACGGTTGATGTGAATCTACTATAATACCAAATTAGATTTTAATGAAGATATTGCTGTGCTATAAAAATGTTAGATTTGTTTCAAGAGAAAATTGTTTATTTTCGGCTAAAATTTCTTTCACTGAGTGGTTTTTAAAAAAACAAGTTTCTTGGGCGCTGATATTTCTGGCATTCCGTTAAAATGTGCTTTTTAGATATCAGAAGCGCTCGCTGGAAAGGGTGCCAGGAAAGATCGTAAACCGTGAAGAGCTTTCTTCAAGATTTGATCTGAGTAACAGAGATACTTGCGTTTATAACAATAGTAGTAGCAACTGTAGCAAAAGCTGTGAGATCATAGTTCACTTTAATGGTAACAGTCAGGTAGAAGTTTTTTTTATAAGTACCATCACTACCAGATATGCTGGAAGTCAAGCATGAAAGTGGTGCGTGACCACACCGGGTTACCGACCACAAACTATACAGAAAATATAGGTATAAGTTAAAATAATAAAACAATTGTTACTGATCTGTCGGTTTTACCTTGACAGTCCCCAATACATCTCGTTACATAATTAATTGCCAAATTCAGTTCTCTGATTGTGTTTAATGAAAACGAGATGCTGGGAATTTGGATTATTTGAAATTTATCCAGTGGGTCACATAATTCGACTTCCTAAACCAGGCTTGTAACCACTCGGGGATTTAATTTTGAATACTGTTTGAATATTGGAACCCAGCTTCGTCCATCCCATTACAAAAACTGCTCTCTCATTTGGTGTACTTTAATACTAGATACCTTTCCTTGATGGCATTTTGGTCAAACGTAGTTCGTCTGGTCAGTGACTCTGCACTTAACCCACCTCTCTCTCTCTCTCTCTCTCTCTCTCTCTCTCTTCCCCTACATTCTTCCATCCTTTCTTAATCGGTCTACAACCTACTATGATGTTAAAAAGGGGGTATAATTATTAAGACTGAAGCGAAACCCTGCCGGCCAACGCTATCAGAGTTGAGATTTTGATGTTAGTGATTCAGCTAATGTATTTCATCCCTTTTAAGAACAAAGTCCCACAGGATTTTTATTAGATTTTCCCTCCATCGCTTTCTCCAACATCAGTACCATCCCTCTTTTCAAATGGTGCTCCTCATCTTACTAGCAGACTAACTTTTTCATCATTCCTACGTTTGCAATTTTCTTAACTGGTAGTTTATCTGTAGAAAAATATGGAAGTAAGCAACATTCACAGATCAATGTAACAACTGTAGCTATGCTCTCTCTCTCTCTCTCTCTCTCTCTCTCTCTCTCTCTCTCTCTCTCTCTCTCTCTGGCCGTTCCATAAACATTCTTCATTGACATTGCAATGCAATACCCATGAGAAGGAAACATTCCTGCTTATAACAAATGACTGCTTGACAGTTACTGATGCGCATGGCAGTCCAGATGTCTACACAATCGCATACGATATTCTGGCCGAGGAAATTAATGGCTTACATCAAGCTGTCGGCCGACGATTATGACATTAGTCATGTCATTAATGACAGGAGACAAATGGACGGGTATTCTCGGTTACATGACAAATCATGGGCACCGCCTGCTGATCGCTAGGATATTGTAACTACCCCCAGGATGTGCAAGGCTGCGATTTAGTTCCAAGTATTCTCTCGCAGCTCTATATAAGATATTCATATATATATAGATATATCTATCTATATATATATATATATATATATATATATATATATATATATATATATATATATATATATATATATATATATATATCACACATACATATGTACATGCATATATATATATAAATAATATATAATAATATAATTATATATTATATCTATATATATGTATATATATATATATATATATATGTATATTATATATATATATATATATATAATATTATATATATATACATATATATAATCGAAGGGGCGTTAAGGTCGAACTTCAAGCTCTAACCAATAAATGTTTCTTTCGGAAACTGATAGAAACTAGAAATCAATAGTGAAAGTCTCAATAGATATTAAATGGCAATTCGAATGACACATCAAGATAATATTATGAATAGTTCACCCGCATAAAACATACTATTAAGTTATAAAAAACGCCGAGTGTTTATTTATAAATATACATTTCTACGCAAGTTAATGAACAGAACGTCACTTACAACTGATAGTAGTATTATCACGTTGCCAAGAGCTATAAATGACCTTCACCTTTACCTTTCTAGAACGTCTCTAATGATCAAATATTAATTTGTATGCTCATAAAAGGCAACGTACTCTACTGAACAGTAAATAAAAACAAGTAAAAAATGCTCTAAAGCTTCATCAGCGCAATCGAGTTTTCTGTACAGCGTATAATGCTGTAAGAAACTCTCCAACCACGGCCAGGTGGGTGGCCTTTGTTGTTGTGCCAGACGCACGATCATGGCTAAATTTATCCTTAAATACAGTAAAAACTACTGAGGATAGCAGGCTGCAATTTGGTGTGTTTGATGATTGGAGGGTGGATGATCAACATACCAATTTCCAGCCCTCTAGCCTCTGTCTCGATTGGCTGCTCCAGGACGGAGGGCTACAATAGACTTCTAATTCATCGCAGCATCCTACCACACTTACACGCCGTCTGGCGTAAGACCGGCTATATCAATCCCATGAATAAAGAGAAGGAAGATCAAAGGGAACGAAAACCCGAGAAATTCTAAGAGAGGGGCTCATGTGGTCTGGCCTTGTTATGAGAAGAGAAGAGTTGGGAGGCGGTTTATAGATGCAGCCTCTTGAAGACTGAAATGGCGTTTCAGAAACATGAGGAGGCAAAGGATGAGATGAATGAAAATGAAAGAGAGAGGGACATAAACACTTGACTGCTAATGATGAAGAAAATAATGAGTTAGATGATATTGCAAAGCTCGGCCTTCCTGCGTCAGACACATTACTGAAACTTGCAGGCCACTTGACTGACTGAATGGCACATTCTGGTCATACACTAACTTATCAGAATATCTCGCAAAAGAAAAAAACCGCCTGTACCTGAAAATATTCAGAGAGCGCATACACTCGCCAGTTCCAAAGGTTACTATTAAGAGCACAAATTCATGTCCAGTACATCCTTCTAGATGCCCTGATAAGCATGGACTCCTTCTCGCCCGAAGATATTGTTAACTTTGATCAAATATATGGACGGGGAGCACATTGGAATACAGAATTTAGGCCAAAGGACAAGGGCTGGAACCTTTGAGGTCATTCATCGTTGAAAGGGAAATCGACAGTAAGGTTTGAAAGGTAAAGCAGTAGGAAAGCCTCGCAGTTGCAATATGAAGCAATTGTTAGAGAGGATGGAAATTCAGATGGGAGAAAAATAAAATACCGAAAATCCGCTTCCAGAGATCCATCTCAGGATTCCATTCATCTTCCTTAGCAAAGAGTCAGCACCTCAAACCAATCCACTAAAATCGAGCGAGCCCCTTTCGAGCTTCCTTGTGGACAGGTAGGCATACAAACAAAAACAAAACTGACTACGTAATGACCCACAAGACCAAAATAGATCGCAGTAAAAAAAGTCATTACTTTTCCTCCTTAAACTAGTCAACTGTTGTTCATTTCTCTGTTGCACCATGCATTTGAAAGCCCAAAGACTTTGTATTTTATTCTCTCTCTCTCTCTCTCTCTCTCTCTCTCTCTCTCTCTCTCTCTCTCTCTCTCGTATTTGGCGATGAATATCATGCAGTGATGAGATAATGAATCAACAACCAATTCAGTTAACAGTTCAATATGCATATAAATATTATATATATATATATATATATACATATATATATATATATATATATATATATATATATATATATATATATATATATATATATATATATATATTGTGTGTGTGTGTGTGTGGTGCAAGTTTACCTGCATACGAAAAAAAAAGTGCGTCGAATCGAGAGTAGTGTGCAACAAAACCCACCTGTTTGTATGTCGTTGGAGGAGGGTCAAAACCACCATAAAGTCATATACGATATCAATCAATCAAGCCGTTATCAGAGGCAGTCACATGTTCTCACATAATTATCATAATCATGCGCATCTTCCATCATCATCACCCTATTCATCACTATTACCGTCACCAGTCTCTTTTGTAACATAATCATCCACACTGAAACATTCATCAGCATCTTCCTTATTATCTTTTGCTCCATCATTCTCCCAAGAGAAGGATTCACTTGGTCCTTACGAACGTTCTCTCTCTCTCTCTCTCTCTCTCTTCTCTCCTCTTCCTCTCCTCTCTCTCGTTTCTCATCTCTCCCCTCTCCTCCTCCTCCTTTTCCTGTTTCCGATTCCATCCGTTCGACTCGGGCCTTGTCTAACTTGCGAGCAGCGGATCTTCTTCGACCGGTTCTTCTTCTTTCATCTCCCCATACGAATTTATTTCATAAATTCCATTTCTATATTCAAATATTTATCTCCCTGTGCCTCGTCATATTTATTATTCCTTGCCTGTCAAAAATTCTTATTTTATTGTCTGTCCTCTATCTTCGAATAAGAATGCATAACACTTTACGTTTATCAATTTCAACTTTCATGACCAAGGTTTTTTTTTATTCCTCATAATAAGTAATATTATTTATTTCATCTTAACCCTTTCTTTTTGTTCGCTTTCATGTTCCAAAACACATCATCCAGATACTTCATTTTCTTTGTAAATAGTTATTAGTTAACATTCCCGTTTTATGGAGCAAGATTAACCTATTTCCATAGAAGAATCACTGATAAAATCTAAACGTTTCGTGGAGACAAATTTACGCGTTCCCATAAGATCGGGTGAATCCTTTAATTGATTGTAATCTTTCTGTCATTGAATGGAGCTGGATAAATCGTTCGTCAAGAGTATTAATGAACTCCAGGGATTAACCTCAAAACTAAATGCCAATTTTGTCAGTAGACTTCTTTCAATGCCAACTGTACTCCTCTTCACTGAATGAAGTTTTAGAACCTTCAAGTCCTTAAAAAAGTGCAACGTGAAATTATGCAGTCTTTTAAGCTTGGTAACATTTACATTATTATGGTGTGACTTCATTGTTTCCTTTCAGTAACTCACTAGAATATTTACACCATGCGAAAGGATTTTTTAAAGGAATCCACTAGGGAACTAAAGAGAATACACCATGTAATCTCATAATCTCTCTTCCTCGCCATTTTAACACATATAATGTAAACTCTTCTTGGAAACTATTTATCTCTTACAATAAAGACTCTTTCTGAACACAATTCCACGAGATTCTCTCCGGTTTTATTCATTTGAAGAACTACATTCCTACAACTTTTTTTTTTAATCTCTTCCTCTTTTGCTATCTTATGCATTCAAATCACTTAGCTCCACAACACACACAGACACACACACACGCAGAAACTTCAGCACCCACACTATATGTAGTATATATATATATATATATATGTGTGTGTGTGTGTGTGTGTGTGTGTGTGTGTGTGTGTGTGTGTGTATATATATATATATATATATATATATATATATATATATATTATATATATATATGTTAAAGTCCTCCTGGGTATCTATAGGCTCGTAGGCCCAGCACTGACTTCCAGTTTAATTGGCTAGACCCACTGTCTAACAACCCAGCCCAATGGCTGGTACCTGTTTTCCTACTCATCCTCTAGAGATTTCTGACCACTAGGTTGACGGGCCATTGGGTTTTTGCAACGACGATATCCCTAACCCGACAGTGAGAGAAGGGATTTGAACTCCAGTCCTCTCAACTGGTAGGTAAGAATCTAACCACTGCACACCACAGCGCATATATATATATATATATATATATATATATATATATATATATATATATATATAATATAAATGGACGTATGAATATGTGTGTATGTATGTGCCACATGCACTTTGACACTCAATGAGCAATTTCAACCAAACTTGACATAGATATGTATAACTTAGCATCTGAGTAAGAATACTGTGGGGGTAAGACATCACTGGCACCAAAGGGGGTGGGGGAAGGGTGGGAAAGGGGTGAAAATAAAAAATAACTAAAAACGACAGATATCAGTGTCTAATCTATAGTTTTTGAGGTCACTGAGATTAACTGTGACACTTCCTTCAAGTCCAAGTTCAGCCCCAATATGGAAAGGGGTTGAAAAGGCTGGGAAGGGGGTGACTGACGTAAAAATAACCGAAAACGACATGTATTAGTGTCTAACCCATGGTTTTTGAGGTTGCCGAGATGAATAGTGACACTCCTAATGCCCCTCAAGTCCAAGTTCAGCTCTGATAGGGAGGGGGGTGGAAAGGGGTGGGAACAGGGGGTGACATGTAAAACTAACTGAAAACAACAGATATTAGTGTCTAATCCATAGTTTTTGAGGTCGCTGAAATGGATAGTGACATTTTCGATGCCATTTAAGCCCAAGTTTAGCCCCGATAGGACGTAGGGTGCAAAGGGGGTGGAAAAAGGTGACGTAAAAAATAAATGAAAACATCAGATGTTAGTGTCTTATATAAAGTTTTCAAGGTTGCTGAGATGAACAGTGACACTCCCAATGTCTCTTAAGTCCAAGTTCAGCCCCGATAGGAAGAGGTGTAGAGAAGGTGGAGACATCAAATGATAACTGAAAACTACAGATATTAGCGTCTAATCCGTATCTTTTGAGGTCGTTGAGACAAATAATGACATTCGCTTTAAGTCCAAGTTCAGCCCTGATAGGAAGGGGGGTGTTAAGAGGTGAATAATAAAATGTAAAAAACGATGGATATTAGTGTCTAAGCCATAGTTTTTAATCCCGGTGCACTACAAGTCCAAGTTCAGCCCCAATAGGAGAGAGAGAGAGAGAGAGAGAGAGAGAGAGAGAGAGAGAGAGAGAGAGAGAGAGAGAGAGTATCGGCTATCATTTAGTTCTCCCAGGCAGCACTGGGTTTGTCAACTAGTATATATATATATATAATATATATATATATATATATATATATATGTCTGTGTATATATATATATATATATATATATATATATATATATATATATATATATATATATATATATATATATATATATATATAAGCATTAAGCCAAAAATGTCATCAATATCCAATTCGCTCTACTTCGGAAATAATATGTTTTCATATATGTTAATCGAAGGGGGAATTTCTTAGTTGATAAGAAGTTTGTGGTCACATGGGCTCAAACCAAGGAACACAAGAACTCACGACGTACAATTGATGCCTTAACCCGTACGGCCATCAGGTCAACATAACTGAAAATATATCATTTTCGAGGTAGAACAAATTAGATATCAAAAGACATTTGTAGTGTAATGCTTATATATGAATCATATATCATAAATATATATATAATTATATAAATATGGCATGTAAAGCTTAAATGTCTGTAATACAACGTCATTTAACCATAACATATCTTCTTACCCCTCACTGGACTCTAGTGACAGAATGAAATAGAAAAAGTCTACAGCATATATACAATATATATATATATATATATATATATATATATATATATATATATATATACATATAATTAACAGCATGTAAAGTTTATGTGTGTATGATTCGCATGCATAGGTACATAGATTATGCTAAAGTATATGTTACCACAGTAGGTCTTATTACCCTCACTGGCCTCTACTGACAATAAAATAGAAAAAGTCTACAACAGTTAAAGTCTGACCATTGTATAACACTTAAACTCTCTCTCTCTCTCTCTCTCTCTCTCTCTCTCTCTCTCTCTCTCTCTCTCTGTGTGTATATATATATATATATATATATATATATATATATATATATATACATATGTATGTATGTGTGTGTGTGTGAGTGTGTGTGCACATGAACGGGCGCACGCGCACTTGTTTATGTGTGTGTGTGTGTGCGTTGTATATACATGTTAGCTATCTGGCGGTGACTCACCCTACCATTATTTCATCATCTGCACTTCGTCATCATTAACACTAAATAAAAAAAATATACTATTACTCATTCTAATATGTAAACAACAATTGCTACTACTACTATTCTCCCTAGGAGTCAGTCTCATGACAACGTGCTATATGAGAGAGAGAGAGAGAGAGAGAGAGAGAGAGAGAGAGAGAGAGAGAGAGAATGTTCTAAAAATGCAAATATTTGCTTGACAATGATATGTGTCTCTTGCGGCATCTTATTACGTGTGAAATTTACTGTTACTATGCCTGGCCTGCGAAGGCGTTTAGTTCCTATGCATCCTTTGGCTCTCTGTTTACAACTGCACATTTCTGCTCTGCGTTCCCCGTGCAGAGCGTTTTTGTCCGAAGGTCATCCTTGGGAAGAGCAGCAGAAGAAGCAGCTTGTTGCGACAGCCCGAGGGGTTTCCCGCGAAGTCGAATCGAATTTTCATGAACTCGTGAATGCTTCGTGTGTGTCAGGTTGTTCCTTCATTCATCGGCAGCCTTACTTACGTACATTCCCTCAACCTCACCCGGCTCCCCCCTTCCCAAACAATGTTCTTGACCGCTTAAGGAGGAGGAGGAGGAGGAGGAGGAGGAGACTCGTACAACGAGCAAATTGCGCCGCCGGTTTGCAATGATTTCAGCAGAAGCAACGTCTCCTCCGTCTATCTCCGTTTCCTGTCCGGCCACCACTTCTCGGTTTTTGCGGCTTGCAGGACAGCTGGAAAAGTTATTTGTCATCTCCATGATACAAATGATGTTTATGGATATGAATGTCAACGTTTTGTCCGCTGCCGGAGTTCGGTGGCTTCCACGTCTGGCTTCCGACAGCCGACGGACGGTGCGAGCACATCTCGTGGTGTTATTTCTATCAAGGTTCTTGGTCTTTATAGTTGCTGATTTGCGTTCTAAAATCAGCGCGTGAATTTGAGAGGTTACATCACACACCAACTTTGATTTGCTGTGCAATGGAAGCTTCGTTTCCACGTGGTCGAGCTCAAGATCCCATAGTCGTCGGGGAGTAGGGCCATAAATAAGTCTGGCGCGCACGAGTGCTTATTCTTGGATCTCAAGGCCTGAAGGACAAATGTCAGTGTCCTTTTCACGGACATGCCTGCATTGTTTATGAAGATGATCATAAGTGTTTACTTTGTACATGAAGTACTTCTTTCTTTTGGTTCATTTTCATCTCAAAAAAATCTTTCTTATATAGCAGTTTTTTTTTATCAATACACCTTAAGAGATTCCATGGCCATGTTTAAAGTTATTACATTTTTGTATTATTTTTTTTATTTTTTATTTGACAACAATTCTTTGGATGCAGAGTTTTCGTCTGATTTTACGGCCCATGTGATATCGAGGGCCACTTTTCTTAATGTTCATCTGCGGCAGTTGGTAAACCTCACTTTTTTTCTGTATAGAAAGAAAAAAAGAAAGAAAGAAAAGCGCAGATGTTTAGGATGGTTACGACATGTGAAAGAGCTGCTGAGAGTTGTAAAAAGAAAAAGAGAGAGAAAAAAAAGGCAAACTAAAACTGCTTGCTTCTGTCTTCAGGAACTTGAAGCAAGAGACACACACACACACGTGTCAAAGATAATAAAGAGGATCCTCCTTTATAAAGTAAGAACACGTTGGAAACCTAGACGGATGGGCTAGGATTTAAATCATCTAGGCAAAAACTAGGGTAACAACACATGGAGAGTTGAAGCAATGCAAAAGATTGAAAGAGGAACGAAAGAGGGCTTTTTACACGAATATCATCTTATGGATGATAAAAAGGTCTTCTGGAGGGAGGGAGGGAGGGAGGGAGGGGGTTAAAGAGATGGTTGTCGTTCTTGTTCTCTTGGAGAATAAAATTTAATGTTCAAAGATCAACATTTTATATAACATGCTACAGAATGTTTCCTTGTAGAAATTACTGTAATGAAGGCAAATTCAGATAAGTGACAAAAAATAGCGTACTGTTCACAGATTACTATTTTATATTTTATATGTCACAGAATTCTTCCTAAGAGAACTTACTGTAATGAAGGTAAATTCAGTTAAGTGACCAAAAGTAAATAACGTAATAAAGGTATGAAAACACGCCAGAAAAAAAAAACTGGAAAATGAATGCTCATGGTGAATGGAAGGATAATCTATGCAAAAGGATAACATGAAAAATCAAAGGGAAAAGGATAGAAAAGGTAGGGGCACAGGCCAAGTAGAAAAATGCGCGTATATGGAAACAATAAAATGCAATCATATGTGTGTGTGTGTGTGTGTGTGTATTGTAGATCTTGTCATTAAGAGAATGAATAATGTCAAAGATTTGCAAGAATTAAAAATTCGTCCCTCGTAGGTAACGACAGATTATAAACAAATTAGGAAACGGGTGAGTAACGCCTCTGGGTCCACTTCAGTGAGCGGACGACGGGAGAGACCTTTCCTAAGCCCAGAAAACACCTGAACGAGCACAACTGTCATTAGAATAAACATACATTTCCGTATTACAAGCTCATAACACGCAGAAAGAGGCGCGGAGGTAGAACCGTCAAAATGCAGTCAGTAGTAGTAGTAGTAGCAGCAGCCTTGGCATACCAGCGCTAACCTTGGGCAGTATGACAGGACACATGGCCTCTTTTCGGGGCACAATCACATGCCCCTTTTTAGGGCGGAGAAGGAAAAGAGCATTGCCACACCAGCAGCAGCAACAGCAAGTCATTTGAGACTCGGGTATCGCTGGGAAGGATTGCGTTTCCGCGCCCGGTTACTGTAGTAGCCTCGATGAAAGCATCTAACCACAGTAGGATTGTCAATCTGTTTAGCTAAAGTTACCGTTCAAGTATTGAAAGTGAATGAGGCGATTCCCACTTGTTTTGCAGAAGAGTCCCGCGTCAGATTTTTGCCGGGGGACGGACGGGGGGGTGCGTGAGGGATTCGCCTTCCAAAACTACTCGACTGGGGGAACAAGGGGGGGATGGGGGACGAAAGACAGGAAATAATGTTCAAGATTTACTTAAGAAGGAACACATAACATATTCAACTTATCTTTATAAGTAAAGTGTTGAGTTCTTTTAAAATAGGCGACCAGTTCAGGTCCTTTTTCTGTTGTTTACAATGAAATATTTAAAGCTTTACTGTACTAAATGCAAAAGAAAAAAGCAGAAGAGGCAAACTTTCTTGTATAGGACGTGTAGAATTTAGACAATCTCTACAACATTAGTTATTATATTCTATATAAAAAGACGAGTGTTTAACCCAGAATTCCATTGTTCGCGTCTTTCAGGAGTGAATATGTGAGTCTAAAATTAAATTCCTTAAAAAAACACGAATAAATAAATGACTCTTAGTACTGGAGCATCTTCCCGTAGACATATACACCGAATAAAATAACTACAAGTTCAATTATGTTCAAGATGTGCTGTCCTGTTCCCTCTCCCTTAAAAACACAAAGACTTAACCACTTCCTTCAACTATGACCTCCCGCTATTACTGACCTAAAAACTTACTTTACTTTTATCAGACACGATCTCATTTCATATCTAAGATCATCAACTGCTCTATTTTCAGATGGCAAAAAAACCGAAGGTCTCCCGTACCCAACACCTCTCTCCTGTTGGAAATCATGATACCCTAAGGGACTTCCTTGACCACACCCAGACCCCTCTTTTTTTTTTTTTTTTTTTTTTTTTTTTTTTTCAAACGTGAAGGTGTAATTACCGAAGCTTCAACATACATTTTGCCAAACTCGTGGCTCTTCATACATTCTTTGTCCAACCTCTGCTGATAAAGTGGTTTCGTTTTTTTTTTATTATAATTATAGTTCGCCAAATTTCAAGAATTTCGTTTTCCTTGCGAACTGCATATATTCATGCCATAAGGCCTTGTTATCCTCTCCCCTATACACTGAAGTCTCATTATAACAGACTTAAAGCCACTAAGCCATCTTGTTGTTAAGCTTCCAAATATCACCTCAGTGTATTTAGTACTCCTGATCTTTTTAATCAACTCACACTTCGTTCGCCGATGAAAATGTTCCCCCACCCCACCCCCCTTGAGTATTCTTATAATTTTCTTACATCTGTGAACTCTACTTTAACATCTCCCGGTGAGTTCAGAATTCCTGATAAGTGTTTCACTAATTAAGAACCAAGATATTGGCTGTTGGTTGCGAATTGGACTCCATTTGTGTAGTTTCAACCTCGCCGGGTAAGTCTTGGTTGATTTTTCCCCAGGATCAGTCAACCACAGGATGAGAATGAATTCAGATATGTCATTCATTCGAACCCGGATTCATACTGAGAACATGCGTGAATTCAGGTGAAGACACATCACAAGAACTTTTGGGAAGTTACTTCGGGAAGTTCCCTAGATTGAGGTCTGGTATGAAGTTTCCGCTGGACTTAATATTTGAGCTAAGATATGAAATTGGTAGGGGAAAAAAAAAAAGCAATACTGTAAATCATTACCTAAAGCATAAATTCCTTGTGTGTTTTCAGCAATATTTCAGGAGGAGGAGACACATACAAGGGGCATTTCAATTATTCAATTATTCAGAGTCAGTACCAACTTTCATGACGCGTATGAGACAAGCCAAGGGAAAGTCGGTTATTTTTTGAAAATTGTATTCGGAGGTAAAATATTTCCATCACTGCTGACGTAAAAGGTTTTTTTTTACTGCAATGTGGCTTTTGCTGTCTCCGCCTATTCAAAAATATTTTTTGTCCCCCAGCCCGGCCCTCGAAAAAATTTTTTGGGGAAAATTTCTGAGTAAAACAAAAGTCCTACTAATTAACAGACACATTTCTCCTCAGCCTCACACCATTTGGTTGAAACGTCACGATAATAAAATCCACTCCATAATGCAATCCAAAAACAACAATGCACATGACATTTACGGAAACATATAGTAAAAAATCAAAGTTGCTTTCTATTTTATTTCAGTGGAAAACGATAAAATCAAATGGCACCAAAAATGTCATCCACAGCAGTCCTTTGTCTCACAAAGACAAACATCAAAGTACGGGACACAGCTGTCCCACATTACTAGCGACAAATACATTAATGAAAAAGACAAACATTAAAACTTTTCTCTCTTGCATTAAACGCAATTTAAACTAGCGAATACAATAAGTCATTCGCTTAAGTAAGAGAGCGAAAAAAAAAACGTAAGGCCCTCCACCCAAACAGCTACATACAAAACAAAAACTCCTCCGCAACCGGGCTCGATGAAGACTTAAACCACTGTCTGTACAACTTAGCAGCTTTAACTTAGCAGCTTGAAGAGAGAGAGAGAGAGAGAGAGAGAGAGAGAGAGAGAGAGAGAGAGAGAGAGAGAAAACGGCGGTGATTTATGCCAGCAAAGCATCACAGATCATCAAGTGTCATAGCATGACAATATCGCTATGAGGAGGCCCATGTGGAGGGGAGGAACTCAGTCCCGAGAAAGCAGGGGAGCAGCGTCTGCGTCTTGGGTAATTTAGAGAAGAAGAAGATGATGATTCACTGCATAAGTTTCTTGAATAGAAACATCCTGTAAAAGTAGTTATAAATGATTCGGTAAGTGGGGTAACCAGTCCTCGTTACGATCTTTGATCGATGGAGGACGAAAAGAAACCGGGGCAGTAGAGTCAAATCCTGTTATAGTAAAAGAAAATCAAATAAGACTGACTGCAACTGTTAGAACTGTTATGCTACAATGTCCGTCTTGTGAACATACGAAATAGTCGACGAGGAGGTTGTGACTGCTGTCATATTTCTATCCAGACACCCCCTTCCTCCCTCCCAACACCCACAGCCACACCCAGGGGGCCCTAACCCCCTTCCCTGTCCTAGGCAAATGGCTTGTGTCTGAAAAATGCTGAAATAATTGCGTTTATCTATTCCCTTTCACGAACAGCCAAAGTTATTCGTGAAGTGACATAACCTCTGCGACCGACGTTAAGGACTGGCAATCGACAGGTTATGTAGCTGATAAGAAAAAAAAAAGTGGACTTCCTGTATACAACAGATGGATAATTGCCCTATTCCATCAGAATATTTCTTGCCTTAAGAAATTCTAGACATCTAAAAACTAAAAAACATCAAAAATATGAGGAATCTAAATAAACATCAAGAATTTGGAAAATTCGAAGCAGACTCGATGATCATATGAATGAAAATGTAAAATAGAAAAAATGATAAAAAGAAAAATTGTTAGAAGCACAGGAAAGGTTCACAACAGGTTTCTTATTTCTTGTAACACCTCATCGCGCTCACAGGCTGCTTTCGAGCAAGGGCCCGTGCTGGCATAAGGCCAGTTCAATTCAAACCATTCAGCTGAGCACCATCATCCAAAACGGCCTCTCCAGTGACTTAGGCATTCTTCCTTCTCCTCCGGTTTCCCAGATTCCCTTGAGCGTCCAAGTTTCAAAAAGTAAAATCTATAATTTTTTAATCGTTAGGCCCAACGATTTCAATCCTGCTTGTGTATTACTGATTATTAAGTCTTAATTTATTAATTTTTTTATTTCATTTGTAAGATCTGCATTTCCCTTTAGCTTCCCTTCCTAATGAACACCATATTCTTTGGAAGCTTGAATGCTAAGTCAATGGGATCATGGAATTGTTCCAGATGAATAGGTTTCATATTCTTAATAATAATAATAATAATAATAATAATAATAATAATAATAATCATCATCATCCCGCTTGGGGTACTCCAAGGCATCAAGTCTACCCTGCATACAGAGAAACATGCATATTCCATAACATATGCGCATATCCATAGAGATTGGCGGTACGCACAATGTGTCGGTATTAACCCGGTATGTGAATCCACCTTACACGTCACGTACTCCGAGGTGCTACAGTAGATTCACATCACCCGTGCACGGTGCATGTGGTGTCTAGGCCAGTCCCTTACGACGCTCCAGATTGACTGTTGATGAGCCAATCACAGGGCTGGAAACTATCAGTCTCTCTCAAGAGTTCACATGGGTAGGAGCTATGTTCCATCTCTCCTGAGGGATACCTCTTCCAAAATTGTCCTATGTGAACTCTCGAGAGAGACTGAGAGTTTCCAGCTCTGTCATTGGCTTATCAACAGCCAATCAGGAGCGTCGTAAGGGACTGGCCTAGACATCAAATGCACGGTTGATGTGAATCTACTATAGTACTTGATCCCAGAGGGCTAGTACTAAACATGGAGCCCCGAGGAGCTTCCGCCATGTTTAGTACTAGCAACTTGGAGTAGGATAGGATACGGCTCTGGGTGACGCGTAAAGGTGGATACATACCGTGGTTACACACAGTGTGTCTGGTTTTCAAATGACACAAAGACGTGAGCGTCCGTGCGTGCACAGAGCTGTGCTACCCAATTGTTGAACATTTTTCCAATCAGGCGGAGAGAGAGAGAGAGAGAGAGAGAGAGAGACAAATAGCCTGGTTCTTGTGGCTTTCTCAAACGACTAGGATTTCATTGCCAAAGTAACTAATACACAGCGTAATTCTCTCTCTCTCTCTCTCCTCTCTCTCTCTCTCTCTCTCTCTCTCTCTCTCTCTGTTTATTGGTTTTCCCGACAGCAAATTAACTTCAATATTACCTTTGCTCTTGTTGAGTGTCCTTACCTCGCATAATTTAAATGAATTTTTCAAAGATATATATATATATATATATATATATATATATATATATATATATGTATATATACATATATATATATATATATATATATATATATATATATTTTTCTTTTTGCATGATCGAATGTTGGTATTACCTTCCAGGCATTTAAATGCGTGTATACTACACACTATATTTTTTTTCTTTTATCTACGTCTGGCATAAATAAACAAATGCATAAAATAGTATTTGTAATAGTAACGACAACAAAACAACCACCTTGTGCATTCTCACAAGTGAAACAAATACCACGTGACTGCCATGGGAGGACACCCTTTCTAACCCCCTTCTCTCTCTCTCTCTCTCTCTCTCTCTCTCTCTCGTGTTTTGTAAACTCCTTTCCCTGCTTCCTCCACCCTCCCACCCACTTCTCTTTCCAATCTTTCTCGCTCTCTTGCGCTTTCAAAAGACTAGCACAAGTCAGCAGCCAGCACTGCGTCGTGAGACAGACAACCTTATCGACGCAAATGACCGAGGAAAAAATCAAAACAAATGAAGGCGAGCGGCGTTTCTCGAACTTCCACTTCTTCCTCGACATCAAGACAAACAACGTCATGACTGAGACTAACAACGAGAAATAATGATGATGGTGATCATAATAACGCAGGGGATGATGACGATGATGATGATGATGACAGCAAAGACGACATCAAAACCACGCGGCAACTTATCCTCCAGTGACGTCATCCCTTTGGAATCTCATTCACCAAATATCACGTTGTCAGATGCGCGATGATCATCATTCCTCCCGACACCCCGGCCGTTTTCTTGTGGTTCTTGGTTGACAACTTTTTTCTCAACTGCTCTTGCTCACCCTTTGCTCGCTTTACGGAGAGAGAGAGAGAGAGAGAGAGAGAGAGAACTAACGCTATAACGCTATTGGGAATGGAAATTGGCGCTGGCCGTAAAACCGTCTTTGCCTCCATTACTAATTCAAGCAGTGCATGACGTACCTGGCAAACAGAGGACTGTGGTGGATCGAAAGTAAGGCGAAGAAAGTCATGTGGCTAACAGCCTCCACCCCAAAAAATTGGACGCTGGGAACAAGGAGGCAAACACTTTCTGGAGCCACCCTCTCCGAGGAGAAAAAGGCAAGTTTTGCAACGAGGGATGAAATGCTATACAAGCTCCTGTGTGTGTGTGTGTAGAGCTTTGTGACCTTTTTACCAACTCATGCGGTATAAGAGAGCTCTTCTAAGCAGTCTAATGATGAATGAGTGACGTTACCCTGAACGATCCTTAGAGTCGAGTACAAGCTCGAAAAATCTCGAATTTCTTCAAGACAATTTTACAGGAAACTTCATATTGTTTTGTTGTATATGATTATAGGCTGTAAGAGGTGAACCTATTTATAAAAGCGAATGCATCATGAAAATGCCTTAATAGATTTTTTTTTTAGGAAAATCATCATTTCCGCCGTCGATAAGCATGGCTGTTGCGTCGACAATTTTCAGACCAATAAATCAATCACTGCTTCAATAAAAACACTCAATTTCAGCTAACTGGCTATTGGTGCCAAAGACCTTTGTTACTGTAACCTCAGTTCACATAAACCAATCAATGACTGGTCTTAATTTACGAGGAAATGACGGCGAGACCAACACAACACTTAGTAGAGGAAATGAGTCACAGAATATGTGAAGACAAGCGGCAGCAGGTTCTCTGCGAAAGGTTTAACAGAATCTGCTCGATAATGTAGAGGTGCAAAGATAAATACAGAAAAGTTAGTACAAATGAAAAGATGGATCAAAGGTGTGACAACACAGGGTTTGGTCATGAGGAGATATTGGAGCACAAAAGGTTGGGGGACATGCATATAATTTGGAAATATGGGAGAGGAGGAGGAGGAGGAGGAGGAGGTGGGAACATTGCGACAGCTTGATAAAACAATAGGTGTTTGAGCAGGAACCTTCAGTATCCGAGATATAAGAGCACGTGCAAGAAAAGGTGAATGACACAGCGTTTGTAAGAAGAGTTGTGCGTCAGTGACTCATATTTCATTTTTCTACTCAGACATTGGATGTTGGCAAAAACTATTAGGTGGTATATGTATAAACAATAAATAAATAAATAAATAAATAAATAAATAAATAAATATATAAATAAAATTTATATACATATATATATATATATATATATATATATATATATATATATATATATATAACACATTTGTATATAAATATATTCATCTACGCATATATGTATATAATTTTTATATATACACATGACACACAAACACACACACACACACACACACACACACACACACACACACACACACACACACACATCTATATATATATATATATATATATATATATATATATATATATATAATGTGTGTGTTGCTCAATCTAGAATTTGTCTACTTGATGAACAATTTCAAATACAATTACAACATCGACACATTAATGGCTGAATCAGCGTCTGCTAAAGGACACTATACAAAGAAAGAAGGTGACACCCATCAATTCTATGCAATGATTATTGAGATATCTTGAACAACTCGCTGACTGCCAAAAGCTGCTTAACTTCAGTTACAAGAACACCTGAAGTGCTGCATAATGGGATATGGAAGGAAGGAATGGAAAACTTAGGCCAAGCGCCAAGATTTTTGAGGTCATTCAGCGTTGGAAGGTTAAATTGAAAGTCAAACGGGTTTGAAGGTTAACAGAGGGAAAACCTAGCTGCACTTGCCCTATGAAACAATTGTCAGGAGAGGGAGGAGCATAAGATGGAAGGAAGATCATACGAACGGAGGTACAGTAACAAGAATGAAAGGGCTTGCAGCAAGAGGCCGAAGGGACGCTGCAGAGAACATCGACTCATTCCTACAGTGAACCACATGAGGTGCACTGACGGATCTAACCCCCTGGGGGGATAATGGGATAGGCTACTATATAATTAAATCCCTAAGTTTCATCTGGTTTCTCTTCCGCACCGTGGACGCCATCTACAAAAGTAGGCCATCGCCCCAGTAAAGCCGTGACACGAAAGTCGTATCGTATTAATATTATGACCACACGATATATCATATGCGAGTACAATTGTAACGAGAGACAAACTGCGGTGGATGCTCTTAAAATGGAAATCAATACAGAGAGAGAGAGAGAGAGAGAGAGAGAGAGAGAGAGAGAGAGAGAGAGAGAGAGAGAGAGAGAGAGAGAGAGAGAGAGAGAGAGAGAGAGAGAGAGAGAGAGAGAGAGGGAGGCGCCTCATCAGCCTATAACTTAGCGTCACTCTATGTGGGCCTCACAGCATAAGCAACCACACAAATCACTACATACATACATACAAACAAACAAAATAAATCAGTGTTGTCAATGCCTGGAGCCCTGGCCCCTGAGTCCCAATTATCGCATTATATTACAGCTACCCAATATGTGTTCAGATTTCCCAGGTCCTAAGGAGAAAAATAGAGGGTTAGTCATGAAGTAGAACATGTGCCAAAACAAATTATGAAATGATACGTACAGCGAGTGTTAGAAACACCTGGGAGAAACTAAAAACAGCTACCCCAAATACGGATTAATCTGCGAAGAAGAAGAAGAAGAAGAAGAAGAAGAAGAAGATACGCATATATATACATATATTTGACAAAAATCTTACAACCTTAACCCAAAGAGAACGGAAGAATCACAATTCGTTTCTTCCATCTGCCAAGCTAAAACACGCAAGTGTATTAAAGTTGGTAAGAACAATAATGATGAAATAAATTCTATGTATAATTACGGAAAAATAAGTTTCCTGGAGTTGATAAAATGTCAAGACACCTTGCTAAGGTCCAGAGATAACGAGTTCTCGAATGAATGTCTCAAAGATTTAAGATTATCTGCTGTGAAGCATAAAATTCCCATGAAAGCATTAATGACTGGCACAGATACTGAGTCAAACCAGACCTTTATTGGGTCAGCAAAAGAGCTCTTCTGAGTCAACAAAGACCTTTAATAGGCGAGCAAACAGCTCAACTAAGTCAACAAAGACCTTTATTGGCAAACCAATGAGACCAACTGAGTCACCAAAGACCTCTACTGAGCCAGCAAAGAGCTTCACTGAATCAAAAAAAAGACTACTCTAGGGCCAGAGAAGTAGTCAAGTGAGTTAGCAAAGGCCTTAATTGGTAAGTAAAGAGGTCCACTGAGTCCAAAAAGACCTATATTCGCCAGCAAAGAGCTCAACTAAGTAAAAAAATAAATAAATAAAAAAAGGGGGCTTTTACCTAACCAACAAAGAGTTCCAGTAAGTTTATCAATATCTCTTTACTAAGCGCTCCACCGAGATGGTCAAGACTTTTACTGCTCCAGCAAAGGGCCCCACTGAGACAACAAAGAGCTCCATTAAGTTGGAAAAGACCTCCAATAAGACGGACGATAAAGAGCTCCACCGAGCCAGCAAAGAGCTCAATGAATCGAAAAAGAGCTCTGCTGAGCCAGCAAAGAACTCCATCAAATCGGCAAAGAGCTCCAATGAGCCAGCAAAATAGCTCGACTGAGCCAACAAAGTGCTGCACTGAGGCCGCAAGGAGCTCAACTGAGCAAGCACAGAGCTTCATTGAATCAACAAAGAGCTCCATTGAGCCAGCAAATAGCTCAATTGGGCCAGCAATGAGCTCCACTGAATCAGCGAAAAGCTCCACTGAGCCAGCAAAAAGCTAAACTGTATCAGCAGAGTTCCACATAGCTAGGAAAGTTCCACATAGCTAGGAAAGTTCCACTGAACCAGCAAAGAGCTCCACTAACCCTGCAGAGTAGCACTGAGTCAGCAAAAACCTTCACATGAATCCACAAAGAGCTCCACTAAGCCCGCAGAGAACTTTACATTAATTAGCAAAGAGCTCCATTGAGCACGCAAAGAGCTCCAGTAATTCAGCAAAGAGCTCCATGAATCATTAAAGAGCTCTCTGAATCATCAGAGAGCTTCAATGAGCCAGCCAAAAGCTGCACTCAATGAGCAAGAGAGCTCCACTGAGCCAGCGAAGAGCTCCACTGAATCAGCAAAAAGCTCCACGGAATCAGCAAAAGGTTCCACTGAAGCGAAATAAAACCACATCCAGCGAAGAGCTCCACTGAATCAGCACAGAGCTCCACTGAGCCAACAAACAAAGTCGAGTCCAATGTCACACTGCGAAAACACCACTCCAAGGTTTGAATCATCTCATAGCATGAGGTCATAGGTGAAGAAAAAAAGAAGGAAAAAGAAGAAGAAGACTTCTAATGAAATGTAAGAAGGCTGATACATTAAGGACGGAGTTGAATGAAGGCCACTGTCCTAATTAGGCTGAATTACATGCCAAGGTCATATGTCATATTAGTCACATAAGGCCTCGTCATAAATTTCATCCACTATAAAAAATGATCCGTGGTTAAGTGCGTCTCTAGTTACGCCCTAGATGATTTAAGGGGAGATAATTATACGTTGCTACATCTATTCTTCTATTCAACGAAAGGCACAAAAAACCTGTAGAATTGATCGGTTTTATGAGGTGGCTGATTGAGGTCAGCCAATGTATTCTCCTTCTTCTTCTTCTTCTAAATTCGACTCCTTTCTCGGGCATTGCCTCCCAACGCAACAAGAGGGAATATCCATCAAACAAACTACGGTTTATTTCCTCTACCAAATATTCAACAACGGGTTTCCTCAAGTCAACATTGGAGCCTCAAGGATGATCTCAAAACGAATGATTCTAACATGTCTTTCATAATTACTTAATTGACCCTTTCACCAGACGGTTAATCAATAATTTCGTCAACACTTCCAACATCGGAATTTTTTCCCCTTTTTTTTAGGCAGGCATTTTGTCAAGAGTGGGTCACTGTCTCTTATTCTGACTGGTTGAGGGAAGTCATAATCTCGTATTTACGTACGCACAACACTAATACTAGACATTTATATATTTATTCCCATTACCATCAGCGACAGTTTCATTGCGTTCTAGGTTACTATTCAGTTTAAAGTAGTCTCTAATTAAAATGATAACCTCAGTGCCCTTTATTTTAACTTAATCCGTGGGGTAGGATTTCCACCATTCAGGCTCAGATCCCATACGAACAAGTCTACGGATTCGCGCTATCAAGTATCAGCACTAGACTCGATGACTGAATAGTATATGTAGGTGGATTTCAGGCTTGAAATGAGGTAATGCCATGAAACAAAGATCATAATTTTCTTCTTTCAAATAACACCCTTTTAAGCTACATGAGAAAAGAATTTGCCATCATATTGCGAAAGGAAATATATACCTTTCCTGTGCAGTTCTCTTCAACTAGACAGAATTTTGTTTTTATTCCCTCCTTTGTTTCTCAACCATATCAGACTAAATTCTGTTCCTTTGAAAGACAGCTAAACAGCCAAACAGGCTTCTCTGCGAGTACCAGTCTGCACTGGCATGACGTCAGCTTATTCGGATGCTACTAATGGCGTTAACAGAGAAGAGTAGATGAAAGTGGAAGAGTAATCTGGTTGATATAATTGCAAGAAGAGGCAGTTTCAGTTGAATAATAACCTACCATGTTGCCACGAATGCACGTAATAATAAAGGAATGGGAGAAGCGTGCGAGAAGCGTATAAAGAAGAAAAGAAGATGGGCTGATATGAAAGATAAAGAAATAGAAAACGGCGAGTTGAGAGAGCTCTAGCGAGACATGTGGGATTTAATTATAAGAGAAAATACACGAAAAGGAAAGCTGTAGAAGAACTATACAGATGAACGCATTAGTTGAATAGAATAGAATAAAACAGAGAATTTAGGCCAAAGGCAAAGTGCTGGGACCAGTGAGGTCATTCAGCGGCAAAACGGAAATTGAGAGCAAAAAGGTTTGACAGGTATAACAGGAGGAAAACTTCACAGTTACACCATGAATCAATTGACCAATCAATTGCTAGGAGACGGTGGAAAGTAAGATGGAAGAAAGACAATACATGAACGGAGGTACAGTAAAAAGGAATGAAAGGAGTTGCAGCTAAATAAATTTGTTGAAGAAAAAGTCAGAGAGGTAAAGGTGAAAGCGAATGAAATACTGGAGGGGAAATGGCCATGAGCTTAGGAAGAAAACTGGTTCATCTGGAGGGTTTGACTGAAATGTTGAAACAGAAGGGCCTTGATATTCGGGAGGGGCGACACTTAGCTTAAGATGCAGGCATATGGCACTGAGGCACTAATGTGTAGCTGATTAGTCTTGCGTAGGTATTAAGTAGTTGATATTCTTGAGCTTTTTACAAAGGTATTTCGTTATCGGTGAATTACTGGAAAAGAAATGAGTGTTACTTTTCCTTTCTATTTATTTTTTACTTTTCTGTAGAACCAAACCCCTATGATCGGAAATGGTTTATACACACACACGCATATATATATATATATATATATATATATATATATATATATATATATATATATATATATATATATACACACACACATATATATAGATATATATATATATATATATATAATATATATTATATATATATACGTGTGTGTGTGTGTATATATATAAATATGTGTGTGTGTATGTGTGTGTGCATGTGTGTGTGTGTGTATGTAATGACCGTGCTAATTTGACCGCGCATTAATCATAGTTACGCTTCAGCTCTAAATTTAGTAAACGTAACGCATTATAATTTTAGATACAATACTGAAACCCATCTATAAAATACTGTATTTTACATTGTAAAAAAAACAAAAACACACGGAAAACAATCGAATTTCCGTTCAAAATATTTAACTTCTTTCCAATTTTCATTTCTGTCTGTACGTCAGTCAGTCATTCTCTTTTATCTTCCCTTCTTTCTTATTAGATCTCGAGTTACTCCCGCCATGGGAAAGTAACTGAGAAATGCATGCAGCTCTCTCTCTCTCTCTCTCTCTCTCTCTCTCTCTCCCTCTCTCTCTCTCCTCTCTCTCTCCTCTGTTTAGCAGATATATTTCTTGAGGTTACAGCCACAAACACCAAGGTAAATGTTCATCCAATCGCACCGATCTATACAGACACATAAACACACACATAAGTACGTCTATGGCATTAGTGGGCATTCATGATGTCATCTTATGCGTATTATACACACGGGCGTATTATAAATACTACATATATATATATATATATATATATATATATATATATATATATATATATATATATATCCGCATGCACGCACACCTTAAATATATATATGTAATAACCCTTGGAGAAATATACAACACAGCTTTTTCCGACATACAAATTAATGGAATGAACGAAGAAATTGGCTGTCCCTGGACCGCTGAAAAACGGACTCCTGAGCTACGGATGAATCTCCTGAATGATAGAACTCCTCAAAAACTTCATAGTTTCGAAGTTGCCTCTCAAATCTTCTAAACATCTTTCGCGCCTCTCTCAGATCTGGCTCTCTTTAACTATCGAGAGCCCTTCTCTCTCTCTCATACTTTTGCAAATTCATTCACATGAAAAGGTGTTTTTCGTACAGGCGAAAACAACAACACAAATGTTCATAAAAATGTGATATCTTCTTTCTGTACTTCCTATTGCTTCCTTCTAATGAGCGTTATGTTCCTTGGAACATAATGCTCATTATGTTCCATCTTCTGAATAATAATAATAATAATAATAATAATAATAATAATAATAATAATAATAATAATAATAAAAGTGATGGACTCCTAAGGAAGTAGGATGCAACCCGGAACCCCACTCTATAAATGTCGAATTGGAGGACTGTGATAGACCCAAAAAAATAATAATGATAATAATAATAATAATAATTTTCATATATTTCAGAAAATTACCTAAGATTCGGAGGAATCTCTATTTTTCTCCATTATGCAAATATTAACAGCAAGCACGTAAGTAGACAGGTAGAAAATATTTTTTTTAAAAAAGGAAAAAAAATCGAAACGAGATTTGTGTCAGAAAAAAAAAAATCGAAACCGGAGATTTTTGCCAGAGAGGAACAATTTTTTTTTTTAAGAGGAAGGACGCTTTTATGACATGCATGCGCTTTGGAAATTTGCTTACCCCTTTTTGCGTTCCTAGTTGCCTTCTGTTCTGCTGTCGAAGTCAGGCAGCATTCAATATCGGAAGAAGATAGACACGATAATACTTGAATAATTTAAAGCATAACATTAACATTTATACATGTATGGTTTCGCCGTATGATACTGATCAATTTCAACTTAAAATTTGAGAGTGGTCACGATAATATTTGGATACTTTAAAGCATAACAATAATATGTATAATGTATGATTTCATCGTATGTATAATGTATGGTTTCATCGTATGATACTGATGAATGTTCAATTCAAAAATTGAGAAAAAGAAGGCACGATAATACTGTAAAGCATAACATTAACATTTATACGTGTACAAGTTCGGCGTATAAGACCGATAAAGGCTAAAAACAGTTCAGAGAGAGAGAGAGAGAGAGAGAGAGAGAGAGAGAGAGAGAGAGGCGCAATCACTTTCCTCGGAATACATCCTTGCGGGATCCCGAAAATCTGCTCAAGTTGTAACTAGCCCCTCAGGCATCGCATCTTTTGATGAACATGCGCAGTTGGGTTACTATGCATATGAGAGAGAGAGAGAGAGAGAGAGAGCAACAGGTTTCTGGCCTTATCTCCACACGTAACCGCCCGAAACTCGCGCACGCTCCTTCATTACAAAATCACCCTGACGAGAACCATTACCATAACGCCGAGGAATGGGATACGAGCCCGTACTTCGAAGCATTTATCATTCGTATTGTCAAAGACCATTCACACCTTGGATAAGTCAAATTCCTCCAAAAGTCCAAAATGACCACCCACCAGGGGATGAATAGGAAGCACGCGCACAAAACCTCGAATCCAGGTAGGTACAGAGAACACAAACCAGCTTTTTATACAGAGCCGAGTGACCATGTTCCATCGCTCGTGAGCCGAGGTAACAGTTCGTCCAGTTCGACTTGGGTGGAAGGGCAAATTTCCACTAACGAGTTCGGGAAGGACTGTTCATTCATATTGTCATATTTCATTTCATTAGTGATTGTGAGATGAATGGACAATGATCGATTTAGTGGAGTTAGTTTAAGTTATTCAATCATTAACTCTCTGATTTTAGTTCAGCCATAATCATCCTGTCTAAAAGGATCCCGGTGATGTTGGCCCCAAGTCATTCCGGCCAGACGATAACATATCACTTCGCCTCAACCTAACTTGAGCCACTCTAAATAAACTTGCCAAATGTAACTCTTGCATGATTGCAAAAATACTTTAGACCAAAAATAAACTGCGGTTGCTCCAATTTATGAAATATCCTTCTGTTCTTTTACTTCCATTGCTCATTTATTTAATTTGAGGAAGGAATAGGACAAATGGAAAGACATTTGCAGTAGAACTAAAAAGCCTTATAACCGAGTGTTCAAATAAGCCAGCACAGAAATTCCAGCAACAATTATTCAAGAAAATAGTTGGCAACTACAGTTACAAATATGCTACATATTAGATTAGTTGCTTTGGCCCCTAGCATATTGGCTAGCATGAGGGCCTTTTAATCAAATTCACTACTTACAGTTTCACTACATCACTCTTTAACCTACACTAAACTTCGAACCTAACCACTCTTCTCCTCCTGTCGTTGACGACGCTTCATCTGCCCTTTTCAGCAGGATGAATGTGTTCCCAATAAGGCGTCTGTTTTTACCCGTTTCCTGCTTTTCATTAATGAACTCCTCCAGATACTTTTCGACCTTCATATTCAAAGAAGGAAAGGGTACAGTCAATACCACATTTGTACTGAGAATGCTGTCAGAAGGAGCGATGGAAGTGCAAAAGGATTTGAATGCATGTTTTGTAGCTTATGAAAAAGGCTTCAAAGGAGGGAGGTTGGACAGTTTATGTCTGGAAGGAAAAATAGAAGGGGGAGGAGGACGAAAGGGACACAGAGGGAGAAATGAGGAGACTGGCTAAAGAACTGACGCAGAAAGCAAGATACAGAAATGACTGGAAGAATTTGAATACATAACACACTGAAAACGATTCGTGTGCAGATGATTCTATTCTTAGCAAATCATATTCCTTTCCATCTCACCTCTCTCCAGATCGTCCTCAAACTTGCATAATCGTACGTCAATGGAATTCAAGGACACTGGTAGAGTAGATCTACTGAACAGGGCACTTGACTTCAGCTCATTACAATCTTTTTGATCTTAAACTCCTATCTGCCAACCAAAAATAATATTTATGGACTCAGTTTCTAAAATTAAATATCACTATGTCTTCCTGCAACCTCGTTATGGGCTTGGTTAAACCAGCCTTCTGAAAGCTCAATGTTCTTTTCAGGTCCCTTATGTCTTCAATGACCAGACACAATAAAATCTATACATGTATGCATGTATATATATATTTATATATATATATATATATATATGTATCTATATATATTATATATATACTTATTATACTATATATATATTATATACTTATTATATTCACACTTAGTAAATACACACATACATGTATCCGTGTGTGTAGGTGTGACGATCAAGCCTGTCTTTTAGCGAAGCAGCAGGCCCAAGGCAAAGGGTGAACTCATTTGCACTGGTGTAAGTACAACCAAATAAGGCCAAACGGTAAGAGACTCTTCTGGGGGCTGAGAGGGGCAGGAGAAAGAAAAATGATCGTGGCAGTTGCCTTCAAGATATATTGCAAGCTTGAGATTGATATATCAAATGCAGCTAACACTTGTTGCAAGCTGGCTAACCAGTTTTTTTTTCACTCATCATTATTATTATTCAGTTAAAAAATGGTCCATTATAGACATGACCGATAAACCGTTCTCCAATGTTCCTTGTTCGTTGGGCTCATATGGGACGAGGTCGGATATTCTCACACGTTTGGAAAATCAGATACGGATGTTTGCGTATAACGAATAATGATTAAACATAAATACGGCAATATCTGGTTCCGACTGATGAAATTTTTAGTGCCTTGAATAGAAGAAAAATGGCATTTTGTTTATTTTGATCTGTAGCGAAATGAGAATTTAAATGAACTGGAAAAATTACAGAAAAGAAATTTCAAATAAGGAACTAATTTAATCGATGGAACAAAAAGAGAGAAAACACTTCTAAGGAAAAAACAACAATAGAAAAGATAAAAAATACACACACACCACTGTAAAAACATCTTCTTGAAACACACACACACAAAAAACAAATAAATAAAAAAGGAAAGAAGAGACCTCACGGGACTGAAAGAAAAATTTGCAGAATAAAAAAAAAAGTAAAAAAAAAGTCTCTCTTGAGATCTCTCTCGATCTCTTAGTAACCGGGGTTATTGCCTCCCCTTCGCGACAATTTTCTTCTTCTTCTTGTGCTGGTGTAACAGTGAACTCCGAAAGCAAACGAAGAACGTAACCTCAATAAACAAGCATTGTCGACAGAAGGACGGGATTTGAATTTCCTTTGTACCCTCCTCGAAAGTAGCAATCAGAGAGAGAGAGAGAGAGAGAGAGAGAGAGAGGAGAGAGAGAGAGAGAGAGAAGAGAGAGAGGATTACTTGGATCAACTGAGCTCTGACGCAAGAGAAGTCAAAATTTCTGTGGAAACCAATTCCAGAGACTTACCAACAACAACTATCATCAGTAACAACAACAACAACAACAATACCGCCATTACCGGTAATATTATTGGTATTATTATTCAGAAGACGAACCCTATTCATATGGAACAAAACCACAGGGGCCACTGACTTGAAATTCAAGTTTCCAAAGAATAAGGTGCTCATTAAGAAGTACGAGAAGGTAAGGAGAAATGCAAAAATAAGAAATCTCTATTTTAAAAAGAAAAATTTAACAAATAAATGAATATATAAAAAAATTAAAAGTGTATTAGAAGCAAAGAGAATGGCATTAAGGTAAAAATCCATTGCATCTTTGCTTGAACTTTTGAAGTACCAATTGCACAACATCCTCAGGAAGTTTGTTCCACAGCCCAACGGTCGAGGGAGAAAGGAACTCTGGAACTGAGAAGTTCGACAGCGAGGGACACAGGAAGTTTGTTCCACAGCCCAACGGTTGAGGGAGAAAGGAACTCTGGAACTGAGAATTTCGACAGCGTGGGACACAGGAAGCTTGTTCCGCAGTCCAACGGTCGAGGGAGAAAGGAACTCTGGAACTGAGAAGTTCGACAGCGAGGGACACAGGAAGTTTGTTCCGCAGCCCAACGGTCGAGGGAGAAAGGAACTCTGGAACTGAGAAGTTCGACAGCGAGGGACACAGGAAGTTTGTTCCACAGCCCAACGGTCGAGGGAGAAAGGAACTCTGGAACTGAGAAGTTCGACAGCGAGGGACACAGGAAGTTTGTTCCGCAGTCCAACGGTCGAGGGAGAAAGGACCTCTGGAACTGAGAAGTTCGACAGCGAGGGACACAGGAAGTTTGTTCCGCAGTCCAACGGTCGAGGGAGAAAGGAACTCTGGAACTGAGAAGTTCGACAGCGAGGGACACAGGAAGTTTGTTCCACAGCCCAACGGTCGAGGGAGAAAGGAACTCTGGAACTGAGAAGTTCGACAGCGAAGGACACAGGAAGTTTGTTCCGCAGTCCAACGATCGAGGGAGAAACGACCTCTGGAACTGAGAAGTTCGACAGGGAGGGACACAGGAAGCTTGTTCCGCAGTCCAACGGTCGATGGAGAAACGACCTCTGGAACTGAGAAGTTCGATAGCGAGGGACACAGGAAGCTTCTTCCGCAGTCCAACGGTCGATGGAGAAACGACCTCTGGAACTGAGAAGTTCGACAGGAAGGGACACAGGAAGCTTGTTCCGCAGTCCAACGGTCGAGGGAGAAACGACTCTGGAACTGAGAAGTTCGACAGGGAGGGACACAGGAAGCTTGTTCCGCAGTCCAACGGTCGAGGGAGAAACGACCTGTGGAACTGAGAAGTTCGACAGCGAGGGACACAGGAAGTTTGTTCCACAGTCCAACGGTCGAGGGATAAAGGACCTCTGGAACTGAGAAGTTCGACAGGGAGGGACACAGGAAGCTTGTTCCGCAGTCCAACGGTCGAGGGAGAAACGACCTCTGGAACTGAGAAGTTCGACAGCGAGGGACACAGGAAGTTTGTTCCACAGTCCAACGGTCGAGGGATAAAGGACCTCTGGAACTGAGAAGTTCGACAGCGAGGGACACAGGAAGTTTGTTCCACAGTCCAACGGTCGAGGGAGAAAAAACCTCTGGAACTGAGAAGTCAGACAGCGAGGGAAACATGTTCCACAGTCCAATGGTCGAGGGAGAAAGGACCTCTGGAACTGAGAAGTTTGACAGCGAGGGACACAGGAAGCTTGTTCCGCAGTCCAACGGTCGAGGGAGAAAGAACCTCTGGAACTGAGAAGTCTGACAGCGAGGGAAACAGGAAGCTTGTTCCACAGTCCAACGGTCGAGGGAGAAACAACCTCTGGAACTGAGAAGTTCGACAGCGAGGGACACCTCTGGAACTGAGAAGTTCGACAGTGAGGGACACCTCTGGAACTGAGAAGTTCGACAGCGAGGGATGCCACTGGAACTGAGAGTTTGGACAGCAGGGCACCTCTGAACTGAGAAGTTCGACAGTGAGGGGATGCCTCTGGAACTGAGAAGTTTTGACAGCGAGGGGGCCACCTCTGGAACTGAGACGTTTGACAGCGAGGACACATGAAGCTTGTCCCAGTTCCCAACATACGAGGGAGGGAAAGGAAACCTCTAGAAAACTGATGAGGTTCGACAGCGAGGGACACCTCTGGAACTGAGAAGTTCGGACAGTGAGGGACACCTCTGAAACTGAGTTAGTTCGGAGTGAGGGAATGCTCTGGAAACTCAGAAGTTTACAGCGAGGGGCACCTCTGGAACTGAGAAAGTTCGACAGCGAGGGACACATTGAAAGCTTGTTCGCAGTCCGGACATACGGAGGAGAAAGAACTCTAGAACGAGAGTGGTTCGACAGCGAGGGACACAGGAAGTCTGGAACTCCGAAGAGTTGCGGACAGGTGCGACGGGAGGGAAAGAAACTCTGTAACTGAGAATTTTCGACAGTGAGGGTTCGACAGGGGTGAGGGAGTTTGCTTGTTTCTGAAACTCAACGAAGTTTCGACAGCGAGGGGCAAACCTCTGCGAACTGAGAAGTTCGACAGCGAGGGAACACAGGAATGCCTTGGTTTCCGCATGTCCGAACGTACGAGGAGAAGAAACTCTGGACGACCTGAAAGAAGAATTCGGGACAGCGAGGACACAGGAAGCTTGTTCCGGCAGTCCAACGGTCGAGGGAGAAACGACCTCTGTAACTGAGAATTTCGACAGCGAGGGGACACAGGAAGCTTGTTCCGCAGTCCAAACGGTCGAGGGAGAAAGGACCTCTGGAACTGAGAAGTTCGACAGCGAGGACACAGGAAGCTGTTCCGCAGTCCAACGAATCCTTGAGGGACCGAAAGGGACCCTAGAACTGAGAAAGTTTCGACAGCGAGGGACAAAGGAAGCTTGTTCCGCCAGTCAACGGGTCCGAGGAGAAAGGACCTCTGGAACTGAGAAGTTTCGGGACAGCGAGGGCAAAGGAAAGCTTGTCCGAGTCCAACGGGCGAGGGAGAGAAAGAAAAAGAGAACCTCTGGAAACGGAGAAGTTCGACAGCGAAGGGACACAACATTGAAAGCTTGTTCCGCAGGTCCAACGGTCGAGGGGAGAAAACCAAACCTCTGGTAGACTTGAGAATTTTCGACAGGGCGGGAGGGACATCCAAGTAAGGCTTGTTCTGCATTCCCAACTGGGTCGGAGGGAAAGGAAAGACCTCTGGAACTTGAGAAGTTCGACAGCGAGGGACAAACGGGCAAGTTTGGTTTCTTCGAAGATTCCAACGGTCGAGGGAGAAAGTAGCCTCTAAGAACTGAGAGTTCGACAGCCGGAAGGGAAACACAGGAAGCCTTGTGTTTCCAACAGTCTGGCAAATGGTCGAGGGAGAAACGACTCTGTAACTGAAGAATTTACGGAACATTGAGGGACACAGGAAGGGGCTTGGTTCCAAACAGGTCCCAACCGGTCGAGGGACAACGACCTCTGTTAACTGAGAATTTCGGACAGAAAGCGTAGGGACCAACAGGTAAGCTTGGTTCCGCAGGGTCCACGAATGAGGGAAGAAGAGGACCTCGTGGAAACTGAAGAAGTTTCGACCAAGGAGCGAGGGACAAAGGCATCTTGTTTCCGCAAAGTCCAACGAATTTGAGGAAGAAAGGACCTTCTGGACTTGAGAAGTTTCGACAATCGGGGGGGGGGGGGGGGGGGGAGGAGACAAACAGGAAGCTTGTTCCGCAGTTCCAACGTTGGATCCGATTGTAGAAAGAACCCTTGGCAAACTGATTGAATTTCCGAACAGGCGTGGCAAACACGAGGGAAGCCTTGGTTCCGCAAAGTCCAAACAGTCGAGGGAGGAAAGGAACCTCTGGAACTGAGAAGTTCGACAAGCGAGGACACAGGGAAGTTGGTTCCCCAAGTCCAACGGTCGAGGGAAGACACGACCCTTTCTGGAACTTGAGAAGTTCGACACAAAGGCGAGGGACACAGGAAGCTTTGTTCCCGCAGTCCAACGGTCGAGGGAAGAAACGACCTTCTTGTAACTGAGAATTTTCCGACAGCGAGGTGCAACAGAAGCTTGTTTCCGGCTAGGGTTCCAACGGTCCGAAAGGGAGAAAGGACCTTCTGGAACTGAAGAAGGTGTTCGACAAGCGATGGACACATTCCTTGTTTTTCCGCAAGTTCCACATGAGGGAGAAAGGACCACCTCTGGAACTGAGGGAGAAGTTTCGAAACAGGCCAAGGGGCAAAGGAAGCTTGTTCCAGCCAGTTCCAACGGAAAATGAGGTGAGAAAGGACCAATCTGGGAACTGAGGAAGTTCGACAGCGAGGGTCAACGGAGCTTGTTTCTCTGCAGTCCAAACGGGTCGAAGGAGAAAGGACCTTCTGGGAACTTGACCGAAGTTGTTCGACAGCGAGGGGCAAGGAAGCTTGTTCCGCAAGTCCCACGGTCGAGGGAAAGGAAACCTCTGCAACTGAGAAGTTCAACAAGCGAGGGGGTGGCAAAGGAAAGCTTGTTTTCCGCGCGGGTCCGATGGTCGAAGGGAGAAAGGACCTTTTCTGGAACTGAAGAAGGTTCGGGACAGCGGAGGGGCAAAGGAGCTTGTTCCGCAGTCCAACAGTCGCAGGGAGTAAACGGAATACCTCTGGAACTGAGAAGTTCGAACAGCGAAGGGGCAAGGAAGACTTGGTTCCGCCGTCCGAAATGTCCAACTGGTCGGGGAGAAAGGACCTCTGAAACCTGAGAAGTTACAGACGCAAGGGGCAAAGGAAGCTTGTATCCGCAGTCAAAAAAAGAGAATTGACAAGAGTCGAGGTAGAAAACGACCTCTGTAACTGAGAATTTCGACAGCGGAGGGACAACAGGAATCTTGTTCCGCAGTCCAACAATGGAGGGAGAAAAAGGACCTCTGTAACTGAAAGTTCGACAGCGAGGGCCAAAGGATAGCTTGTTTCAGCATCCTAACGAATGGGAGGGAGAAAGGACCTCTGGAACTGAGAAGTTCGACAGCGAGGGACACAGGAAGCGTTTGTTTCCCGCATAGAATCCAACAAGTTCCAAACCGGGTCGAGGGAGAAAGAACCTCTGTGAACTGAGAATTTTCCGACAAGCGTGGCACACAGGAAGCTTGTTCCGCAGTCCAACAGTCGGGGAGGGCGAAAGGACCTCTGGAACTGAGAAGTTCGAGCAGCGAGGGAGACACGGAAGGGTTTGGTTCCACAGATCCAACGGTCCGAGGGAGAAACGACCTCTGGAACTGAAGAAGTTTCGACAGCTAGGGACACAGGAAGCCTTGTTCCGCAGTCCCCAACGGTCGAGGGAAAACGACCTGTAACTGAAATTCGAACCAAGCGAGGTACCACAGAAGCTTGTTTTCCGCCAAGTCAACGGATCGAAGGAGAAAGACCTCTTGTTGAACTGGGAGAAATTCAACAGCGATTGAACACATAAGCTATGTCGCATTCCAACCGAATGGGGAAGGAGAAGAGACCCTTCCTGGGATAACTGAGAAGAATCGACGGCAAGGGGCAAAGGGAATAGCCTTGTTCCGCCAAGTCAAACGATGGAAGGGAAAAAGGCTCTCCGAACTGAGTCACAAAGCGAGCCAAAGGAAGGCTTGTTCCGCAGTCCCACGTCGATTTGAGAAATTACCCTTGGGACTGGAAGAAGTTTTCGACAGCAGGGGCAAAGGAACCTTGTTCCGCCAGTCCCAACGGTCGAGGAGAAAGGACCTCTGGACCTGAAATTTTCAACAGCGAGGGGCAAAGGAAGCTTGTTCCGCAGTGGCATGTCGTAAAGGAGAAGGGGAAACCTCTGGAATCTGAGAAAGTTCGACAGCGAGGGGCAGGAAGCTTGTTATCCGCAGGGCAACAGTCGAGGAGAAACGCCTCCTGGACCTAGAAGTCAAGCAGGGCCAAAGAAGGTTGTTCCGCAGGTTTCCAACCGGTCGAGGGAGAAAAGACCTCTGAAAACTTGAGAAGTCGACACGAGGGCAAAAGGGGAAATTTATAAGGAAGCTTGTTCCCAGTCCAACGGTCGGGAGGGAGAAACGCGGAACTCTGAACTGAGGGAAGTTCGACATGGATGGGACACAGAGCTTGTTCCGCAGTCCAACGGTCGAGGGGAAAGAAACGACCTCTGGAACTGAGAAGTTCGATAGCGAGGGACACAGGAAGCTTCTCCTCAGTCCAACTGTCGAGGGAAAAAGGAACGACCTCTGGAAACGAGAAGTTCATAGCGAGGGACACAGGAGAAGTTTGTTCCGCAGTTCGCCAACGGTCGAGGGAGAAAACGACCTCTGGGAACTGAGAGTTCGCAGGGAGGGAGGGACACAGGAAGCTTGTTCCGCAGTCCAACGGTCAGGGAGAAACGACCTCTGGAACTGAGAAGTTTCGATAGCGAGGGACACAGGAAGCTTCTTCCGCAGTCCAACGGTCCGAGGGAGAAACGACCTCTGGAACTGAGAAGTTCGACTGGAGGGACACAGGAAGCTTGTTCCGCAGTCCACGGTCGAGGGAGAAACGACCTCTGGCGGAACTGAGAAGTTCGACAGGGAGGGGACACAGGAATTTCTGTCGCAGTCCAACGGTCGAGGGAAAGAAACGACCTCTGGAACTGAGAAGTTCGACAGGGGGGGAGGGACACAGAAGTTTTTGTCCACAGTCCAACGGTCGAGGGATAAAGGACCTCTGGAACTGAGAAGTTCGACAGGGAGGGACACAGAAGCTTGTTCCGCAGTCCCAAAACGGTCGAGGGAGAAAAACATCTGGACGAACTGAGAGTCTGACGAGCGTTTCGGGGAAACAGGAAGCTTTGTTCCGCAGTCCAACGTTTGAGGGTGGAACGAAAGAACCTATAGAACTGAGAAGTCTGACGCGAGGGACACGAGCTGTTCCACAGTCCAACGGGTCGAGGGAGAAACGACCTCTGGAACTGAGAAGTTCGACAGCGAGGGACACCTCTGGAACTGAGAAGTTCGACAGTGAGGGACACCTCTGGAACTGAGAAGTTCGACAGCGAGGGATGCCACTGGAACTGAGAAGTTTGACAGCGAGGGGCACCTCTGGAACTGAGAAGTTCGACAGTGAGGGATGCCTCTGGAACTGAGAAGTTTGACAGCGAGGGGCACCTCTGGAACTGAGAAGTTTGACAGCGAGGGACACATGAAGCTTGTTCCGCAGTCCAACATACGAGGGAGAAAGGACCTCTAGAACTGAGAGGTTCGACAGCGAGGGACACCTCTGGAACTGAGAAGTTCGACAGTGAGGGACACCTCTGGAACTGAGTAGTTCGACAGTGAGGGATGCCTCTGGAACTCAGAAGTTTGACAGCGAGGGGCACCTCTGGAACTGAGAAGTTCGACAGCGAGGGACACAGGAAGCTTGTTCCGCAGTCCGACGTACGAGGGAGAAAGAACCTCTGAAACGGAGAAGTTCGACAGCGAGGGACACAGGAAGCTTGTTCCGCAGTCCAATGGTCGAGGGAGAAACAACCTCTGTAACTGAGAATTTCGACAGCGAGGGACACAGGAAGCTTGTTCTGCAGTCCAACGGTCGAGGGAGAAAGGACCTCTGGAACTGAGAAGTTCGACAGCGAGGGACACAGGAAGTTGGTTCCGCAGTCCAACGGTCGAGGGAGAAAGGACCTCTAGAACTGAGAAGTTCGACAGCGAGGGACACAGGAAGCTTGTTCCACAGTCCAATGGTCGAGGGAGAAACGACCTCTGTAACTGAGAATTTCGACAGTGAGGGACACAGGAAGCTTGTTCCACAGTCCAACGGTCGAGGGAGAAACGACCTCTGTAACTGAGAATTTCGACAGCGAGGGACACAGGAAGCTTGTTCCGCAGTCCAACGAATGAGGGAGAAAGGACCTCTGGAACTGAGAAGTTCGACAGCGAGGGACAAAGGAAGCTTGTTCCGCAGTCCAACGAATGAGGGAGAAAGGACCTCTGGAACTGAGAAGTTCGACAGCGAGGGACACAGGAAGCTTGTTCCGCAGTCCAACGGTCGAGGGAGAAAGAACCTCTGGAACTGAGAATTTTGACAGCGTGGGACACAGGAAGCTTGTTCCGCAGTCCAACAGTCGAGGGAGAAAGGACCTCTGGAACTGAGAAGTTCGACAGCGAGGGACACAGGAAGTTGGTTCCACAGTCCAACGGTCCGGAAGGGAGCACGACCTTGGAACTGAAGTTAGTCGACAGCGAGGGACACATGAAGCTTGGTTCCACAGTCCAACGGTCGAGGAGAAACGACCTTTCTGGTAACTTGAGAAGTTTCGACACGAGGGACACAGGAAGCTTTGTTCCGCAGTCCAAACGGTCGGAGGGAGAAACGGACCTCTGGTAACTGAGAAGTTTCGACAGCGATGGACACAGGAATCTTGTTCCGCAGTCCAAACGGAATCGAGGGAGAAAGGAACCCTCTGGAAACTGAGAAGTTACGGACAGGCGAATGGGGACAAACAGGAAGCTTGTTCCGCAGTCCAACGATGAAGGGAGGAAAAGACCTCTGGAACTGAGAAGTTCGGACAGCGAGGGGCAAAGGAAGCTTGTTCCGCAGTCCCAACGAAATGAGGGAGAAAGGACCTCTGGAACGGGAGAAGTTCGAAAGGAGGGGCCTGGGAAGCTTGGTTCAAGCAGTCCAACAGTCGAGGAAGAAAGGGACCTTTTCTGGAACTGAGAAGTTCGAAAGGGGCGAGGGGCCAAAGGCAAGCTTGTTTCCGCAGTCCAATGGTCGAGGGAGAAAGGACCTCTGGTAACTGAGAAGATTTCAACAGCGAAGGGGCAAAGGAAGCTTGTTCCGCAGTCCAACGGCGAGGGAGAAACGACCTCTGGAATTGAGAATGTCAACAGCGCCAGGGGCCAAAGGAAGCTTGTTCACGTCCAACGGTCAAGGAGAAAAGGACCTCTGGAAAACTGAGAAGTTCGACAGCGAGGGGCAAAGGAAGAATTGTCCGCAAGTCCAAACGGTCGAGGGAGAAACGACCCTCTGGAATTGAAGAATTTTCCAACAAACAGCGAGGGGCAAGGAAGCCTTTGTTCCACAGTCAACGGTTCCAAGGGAGAAGGACCTCTGAACTGAGAAGTTCGACAGGCCGAGGGCAAAGGCAGGCTTGTTCCCAAGTTCCACACGGTCGAAGGGGAGAACGACCTTCCTGGAACTGAAGAAAGTTCGACAGCGAGGGAACACATTGGAAGCCTTGTTGCGTCCCAACACGGCGAGGGAGAGGACCTCTGACCTGAAGAAGTTTTCGACCGCGAGGGGAAAGCGAAGCTTGTTCCAGCAGTGCAACATCGAGGGAGAAAGAAAGGCCTCTGGAATGAGAAGTTCCACAGCGAGGGGCAAAGTGAAGCTTGTCCGCAGTCCAACGTGAGGGAGAAAGGACCTGCCTCTGGAACTGAGAAGTTCGACAGCGAGGGCAAAGGAACTTGTTCCGCAGTCCAACACGTAGAGGGAGAAAGGACCTCTGGAACTGAGAAAGTTCGACAGCGAGGGGCACAGGAAAGTCAGCTTGGTTCCGCAGTCCAACGGGATTCGAGGGAGAAAGGAACCCTCTGGAACTGAGAACGTTCGACAGCAAGGGGCAAAGGAAGCTTGTTCCGCAGTCCAACGGTCGAGGGAGAAACGACCTTCGGAATTGAGAATTTTCAACAGCGGAGGGGCAAAGGAAGCTTGTTCCACAGCTCCAACGGGTCAAGGGGAAGAAAGGACCTCTGGAACTGAGAAGTTCGACAGCGAGGGGCAAAGGAAGCTTGTTCCGCAGTCCAACGGTCGAGGGAGAAAGGACCTCTGGAACTGAGAAGTTCGACAGCGAGGGGCAAAGGAAGCTTGTTCCGCAGTCCAACGGTCGAGGGAGAAAGGACCTCTGGAACTGAGAAGTTCAACAGCGAGGGGCAAAGAAGCTTGCCGCTCCAACGGTTCGAGGGAGAAAGGACCTCTGGAATGAGTTCACAGCGAGGGGCAAAGGAAGCTTGTTCCGCAGTCCAACGTCGAGGAGAAAGACCTCGGAACTGAGAAGTTCACGCGAGGGGCAAAGGAAGCTTGTTCCGCAGTCCAACGGTCGAGGGAGAAAGGACCTCTGGAACGGGAAGTTCGACAGCAAGGGGCAAAGGAAGCTTGTTCCGCAGTCCAACGGTCGAGGGAGAAACGACCTCTGGAATTGAGAATTTCAACAGCGAGGGGCAAAGGAAGCTTGTTCCACAGTCCAACGGTCAAGGGAGAAAGGACCTCTGGAACTGAGAAGTTCGACAGCACAAGGAGTTGTTCCGCAGTAAGGCAGGAGAAATGCGACCCGGAACCTGGAATTTCGCAGCGAGGGAAACAGGAAGCTTGTTCCGCAGTCCAACAGTCGAGGGAGAAAGGACCTCTGGAACTGAGAAGTTCGACAGCGAGGGGCAAAGGAAGCTTGTTCCACAGTGCAACAGTCGAGGGAGAAAGGACCTCCGGAACTGAGAAGATCGACAGCAAGGGGTATAGGAAGCTTGTTACACAGTCCAACGGTCGAGGGAGAAACGACCTCTGGAACTGAGAAGTTCGACAGCGAGGGACACAGGAAGCTTGTTCCACTGTCCAACGGTCGAGGGAGAAAGGACCTCCGGAACTGAGAAGTTCGACAGTGAAGGACACAGGAAGCTTGTTCCGCAGTCCAACAGTCGAGGGAGAAACGACCTCTGGAACTGAGAAGTTCGACAGCGAGGGACACAGGAAGCTTGTTCCACTGTCCAACGGTCGAGGGAGAAAGGACCTCCGGAACTGAGAAGTTTGACAGTGAAGGACACAGGAAGCTTGTTCCGCACTCCAACGGTCGAGGGAGAAATGACCTCTGGAACTGAGAAGTTCGACAGCGATGGACACAGGAAGCTTGTTCCACTGTCCAACGGTCGAGGGAGAAAGGACCTCCGGAACTGAGAAGTTCGACAGTGAAGGACACAGGAAGCTTGTTCCACAGTCCAACGGTCGAGGGAGAAAGGACCTCTGGAACTGAGAAGTTCGACAGTGAGGGACACAAGAAGCTTGTTCCACTGTCCAACGGTCGAGGGAGAAAGGACCTCCGGAACTGAGAAGTTCGACAGTGAAGGACACAGGAAGCTTGTTCCGCAGTCCAACGGTCGAGGGAGAAACTATCTCTGGAACTGAGAAGTTAGACAGGGAGGGACGCAGGAAGCTTGTTCCGCAGTCCAACGGTCGAGGGAGAAACGACCTCTGGAACTGAGAAGTTCGACAGCGAGGGACACAGGAAGCTTGTTCCAAAGTCCAACAGTAGAGGAATAAAGGACCTTTGGAACTGAGAAGTTCGACAGCGTGGGACACAACAAGAAATTACGCAGAACGGGTTAAAATGAAATGAAAAAAATGAAAAAAAAAAAAATGTGTTTGTTTCTCTTAAAATTACTGAACGGCGAGAGCAGTAACTCTACAGGAAATAATAAGCTTACTTTTTAAAGGACAAGTTTCCTTAAAAATGGAACAATGGAAGCGAAGGAAGATTTTAGAGCTTACACAAAAAAATAAATAAATAAAGAAAGAAAGAAAGAAAAAAGGTCGCCACATTGGATAAACAACCCGAAGAAGTGTTAGTCTGACGAGTGTTACAAGTTCCTCAGAGGAGCAAGAAAACTGTCCTGAAGTTCAAGGAAGCATAAGACACAACAGCAACCACAAAATAATAGGTAATTCTACAGCTTAGCGGTCCACATACACTGTTCCCTTATGTGTTTAAGTTTTCTTTCTTATTTTCACTTTCTTCTTTCGACAGATCTGCAAACAGTAGCATATTTGTTAAAAAATTAACAGTTTATCTGCTGACAGAAGCAGAGATTGTACAAAAAAAGAAAAAAAAAAATGGGAATAAAGCTCTGCATCTCACGCGAATAGTGTAGTTTGGACGCAACTGTGTTTGTGGAGTGAGCGCTTAGGAACCAGGATGCAGGTAGGAACTTGGCACGGTCTCTTGCTCTACAGCAGCCACCTTTTCATAAATCTGAAAAAATCAGCTGTTCATCTGCTCACAGTAGAAGAGATTTACGAGTTTCAAATTTTGTAGGTCATGTTTTTGTTTATTTACGCGCTCCCTTTATTCCCCTTGTTTTTTTTTTTATAATCTCTGCTTCTGCAAGTAGATAAACTGCTTATTATTTAATTGTTTTCCAAGATTCAGTATTTGACAGATCTGTATGCTGACCTTGACTTCACGTCATGCCGTGAATTGGGACCCCTAAACTGTAAGATTTCCTAAGAATAGACAGTAAAGCCACTTTGCATCGACTTGAAATGGAAGTGACTGGTGTTTGTGACGGGAAGCTTAAACAATCTGCACCTGATTCTTCCGAGTCAAGAAGGAAGGTAACGGAAGAAGCGTCCGGAAAACGAGAAACGATATTCTAATGACGAACACTCGAGCCAATGGGATGTATAGAATAAGACCTGCGGAATCTGAACAGAAATGCTGTGGTCTAAATTAAAAATATGAGCCACCAAAGCGCTGCCTTGTTCATGATGATCATAGGCCCTTCTGTGTTCCCTTAATCTTACATCCAGTCCCCTACCACCCTCCCCGTAATAACGACCATTACAATCATGGCATGGAACCATGTAAACACCGTTGGTTCTATTATTATTCTTTGTAAGAGTCGCCAAAGTGTTTTTATAATATAAAACATTTCTATATCCTTCGATGATGGGCTGATATCTTCTCGCCCCGCCCACCTTTTTAGATGCTTTTCAGTAGGAGACTACCCTCTCACTTTACATTTTAACGTCAACATGACTGATTATTATTATTATTATTATTATTATTATTATTATTATTATTATTATTATTATTATTATTATTATTATTATTATTATTATTATGTCATAAAAATCCACAATCATATATTAAAGTATATTACTATGTAAAACAAACACAGACTTTCGCCTCATCAGTGTTGACGTTAAAATGTAAAGTGAGAGGGTAGTCTTCTGAAGAGCATCTAAAAAGGTGGGCGGGGCGAGAAGATAACAGCCCATCATCGAAGGATATAGAAATTGTTTATATTATAAAAACACTTTGGCGACTCTTATAAAGAATAATAAGAGAACCAACGGTGTTTACATGGTTCCATGCCATGTGGACGTATTAAGGGAACACAGAAGGGCCTATGATCTTCATGAACAAGGCAGCGCTTTGGTGGCTCATAGTTTTAATTTAGACCACAGAATTATTGAAGATAACAAGTCATTTACAAATGAAAACCCTTTTATCAATAGGTTCACTGCCAAACAGTGCTTGAACGATTTTAATTTCAGAACTGACGTTGACCATGTGGATCCTGATGCTCTGCTTCCTCTTCCCATCTCTCTCCAGATAGCCGACGTCCCTGTGGATGTTTCCGACTATGGCACCCATGCCGTGTAAGCAGGAGCAACTTCGCAAGTTCGAAGATCAAGGGGATTGGCGCAACTGCCTGTTGAATTTGGAATTACATAACACTTGAACCAGCACTTCGATGATGGGCTGTTTTCTTCTCGCCCCGCCCACCTTTACAGATGTTCTTCAGAAGGAAACTACCCTCTCACTTTACATTTTAACGTCAACACTGATGAGGAACACCGTTCTGGTGTTCGAAAGCCTATGTTTGTTTTACATAGTAATATACTTTAATATATCATTGTGGATTTTTATGACACAGATTGTTCTTCGCGAGATTGTGAATTTCTTAACAACCATTATTATTATTATTCTGAAGACGAAACCTATTCATAAGGAACCTCCAGGGGGTATTATTCAAGCTTTCCAAGAAAATGGTGTTCACTAAGAAGTAAGAGGAGGTGAAGGGAAATACAGAAAGAAGTGATCTCACTTATTAAATACGAAAAATATATGAAACAATTGATAAATAGATAAAAATGATGCATTTCAATGCAAGAAGAATAATATTAGGGTAGTAATGCACTGCATCTTCTCTTGAACTTTTGAAGTTCCAACTGCACGACATCCTCATGGAGACTGTGATCTTTACAACACAAATATGAAGTAACCCACAACCCTACCATGTTAATAGTACAAAAAGGGCAACTCAGTTTTTTCATCAGATACGACAGAGGAATTGGGGAGATGAATTAAGGCGTTGAACTTCACAGACTGAGTTGTAAAACGACCATTCAGGTATATTCTCACGTTTCGAACTAATAAGAGAATGGACACCTCAAGGCCTGTAGTGTGCTAATGACAAGTAAAGAATGTATCCAAGAATAGAGAGACTGGAGGTATTTGGAGTTTCATCGAAGTGGGGAAACTATAGGCCACTGTTGTTCTTGTTCCGAACTCTAACTTCAACACTTCAAAATACTGGAGAGATGAACATAAACAATTCCACCACTTGTAGTATCAATGACAGAACCACCACTACTCTCAGGTGAACGTCATCTCTCACCAAGAGTTCAAGACAGTCGAATTACTAGGTTCTCAGTACTTCTCTACAAAAGTCAGATTTTGGGGGTATTGAAGAAACTCACAATGGGAAATTTAATGAAAAGACGAAAGTGATTTATTCAGATCTCCAAGGTGTATGGGGACCGAGGAGTGTAAATAAGAAATTTATCTAATCCCTAAAAACAGGGTTGGGCATTGAGGAGGCCCGTGACAAAAGAAGGGCCTAAAACTCCCCAAAGCGTCACACCTATAACTGTTGGTCCCTTGGCCCAACTGCTGCCTAATTAAAGAGAGTTCCTACTCTATATTTAATCAATCACTTGAGGATATCATCGGAAATGCATCCAAATTCCCCATATTCCAATGACGAATTGATTCTCTTTCGCAAGATAACAGCGTTGCGCACACAGAGGTTCAACTCAGGCCAGGTATTGCAAGTCAAACATCAATTCTCGGTTCTTTTTTTGCTCCAATCGTTTTGAGAAGCTCCAGGTGAGCTGCGCGGGGTGTCATCGTACCCCAAAGCCTGGAAACACAGAACGACGCAAAGAAAGAAATGCAGTTTCGCTAGTCTTTGTTCGCGAACGTCAACGCGTCATATCAGAAGATGTGGGCTTATTTGATCGTGTTCGACGCTTCCTATCTCGCTTAACTGATGTTCCCTGCTGCGCTCAAGCTGCTTCGTGAGAATACACAGAGTATAGGCTTCAGCATTTCATTGCCTTTCTAGGTTTGCACTTCCCCGTGATCATAATAATATTGTTCCAGTCGGTTTACCGCTTAATTTGTATTAGAGACTTCTTATATTCTCACTTAGTTCCAAAGTCAAAATTATAAAGCTATATTATATATATATATATATATATATATATATATATATATATATATATATATATATATAGATATTTATATATATATAATACGATATATAGTATAATATATACTATATTATATAACACCGGTATATGAATAAATGTATCACACCATTCTCAACCAAGTGCATAATATATACGTGAGGCTTTAATGCAAATATATAATATACGATATCCATTAAGACACACACACACACAAAGTTATGTAACTTCAAATTTTACTTACGACCATTAATAATTAGTTCACTTTCTAAAAAAAAAAATAAACATGTAAAATATAAGAAGAGTGACGGCAAAGATTGCTGGGTGAAGGATTGGACTAACTACCAATTTTTAACCAATTCAATCACCCCCAAAACGTTCTATGACATCAAATGTGAGAAAATATTCATAATAATATTGGTTATATTCACTGATACTGTATTCCATAACAGGTGGGCCCATGGACCTCTGAACTTCGTCATTTCAAAATAATTTTTGGAAACTCTTTCCACTGAAAGCCACAAGTCCCACATGCGAAGAATTTGATTTCACTACTTCCTATTCCAGATTCAAGGACAACAACATAACGCGCATCCAGAAATTCCAGGAAACAGATTAGTTAAAAGGCCACTGCCGCATTGTACTCATAGGGAAACTATTTCTTTTTCATTCCCTGAGCTCAGACTAAGACGTATTACACAAGAGAAATGTGATAAAAGCAATTTTCCACGAGCAAGACATACAAGACATTCAAGCCAGGCTGAGACAAACTTAATATAGGGAAGTAACTTGACATCAGCAACAGAACAAATACGAAGAAAGCCATAGGTAAGTTCAACCCCCCGCCGAGAAGGCTGCCCATGGGGGATGGGGTAGGGGGGGGGGGCGGTTAGGGTGGGGAAGGTAATGGTAATGGGGGAGGGGGAGAAGAGATGGGGGAATTGAAGGAGGGAGGAGGAGGAGGAGAGAAGGAAACGGGGTTTTGTACTTACCGGTCGTAGTGACCTGTTGCACGAGGGTGCACAGCCAAAGTCCTACGATGAACGACAGGACGAAACAGGATGCCCGATCTCCTTCAGGCAGCTTCTTGCGGGTCATTTTTCGTGGAGGCAACTTCAGGAGGCAGATTCCCAAAGAGAACGGAGGCCAGGTGCTTTGGAATTCCGGGTAAATAACAGCCCACCAAAAAAAAAAAAAAAAAAAGGATGAAAAAACTTTTCACGCACCAGTTTCTTCTCCCTTCTCCTTCTTCTTCTTCTATTCTTGAAACGTTCTTTTCGTTTATTAGATTCTCTCGATTTTCTCTCGTAGTTCAAGTACCGATAACTATAGAGTTAATCGTTATCAAACACTCCTATACACAAATACGTCACTAAAGTTTCCAACCGCCTTGCAGCAGAAAGTTTGCTCTGGGAATCGTTACAAAGAGGTGCTTTTCCTTTTCGTGCAATTTCAACGCTATTACTCACAAATCTCGTTCGTCTCTGTTATGTTCATTAAAGTTTTTTATTATTCTTTGCACACACAATATACTTCGTATGGAAACCTGAAATAAAAAATTATATTATTATTATTATTCTGTACTTCATAATTGCAAAAAAGTATAAAACCTGTTATCGACAGCAGATCAAACTTGCTTATGAATAAATAAATAAACACTGACGAAAGTCCATTGACTTAATAACGAAAAATTCCACACACAAATTCAGGGCTATACTTACCCAGCCGTGTGTAAGTCAGCCTACAATTATCATAAGAATTTAAACAAACCGACACAGACAGACATCCCTATATTCACAATAGAAGTTATTCCCGCGAGGTATAGTGAGTCGGATATTAAACGAATTTTTTTTATTTAATAATTTGTGAATATAAAAAAATGTCTCGGCTTATCTTACAAAAATTCACTCACACACACACAATATATATATATATATATATATATATATATATATATATAATAAACAATTTGGAAAGTTACCTTATGTTGTAAAGCAAGCATGTATAGTACACAGACACTGAATTTCGAATGCATAACAGTCGACTACACTAAAAACGAAAAAATATCTACTTATACCCTCATTTCCTTCGAATCGTTCCAAAGGTTTTATCATTACTATCAAGATCACCACATATTGACTACAGTAATGCACATCGAAAACTACGCGTATGAAACAAAAAATGACATAACAGAAAAATACGGTTTAGCAGCGCGATCTCAATTTATTTCAGTGAGTGGCAATTCTCTGCGCAGGTAGATAAGACTCCCTTGTGTCACCAATTACTGCTATCTCTTTCTCTTTTCGCTTTATTTGTATATTTTTTTTTATGAGGCTGGTTAGATAAACGGCCTTGAAGCCACCTGGACTTGGTCTATGTCATTCCATGGGTTGAGGAGGCGACCCAACCGAAGCAAGTTGCAGGTTTAGTTTTTAAATTCTGATGTCTGTATACACACATACGTACGTACATACACTATATATATATATATATATATATATATATATATATATATATATATATATATATATATATATATATATATATATATATATATAATTAACAACCTCAGCAAAACTATCCTACTTTCCACGAAACTCCAGAACAGCGACGAGAGAGAGAGAGAGAGAGCCTGGAGTTTCTTCCAGACTCCTGAAGCCAAACGAACAAGAGAGAGAGAGAGAGAGAGAGAGAGAGAGAGAGAGAGACTCCATGTGGCACACTAATGCATCGGTGGCAGGAAGTAGTCGACTCCTGCGAGCAGCGTGAAGGAAGAAGAATTATTCGACCATTTACTTCTGCCGAACTTGACTACGACTCTTGGCCAGTGCCTCTCTCCTATCGTTTATGATCAGATTCACTCGTCACTGCCTCATATTATTCTCTCTCTCTCTCTCTCTCTCTCTCTCTCTCTCCCAGTGCCTCTCTTCTACCGTTATAAATCTCTCTCATCTGAAAGTCAAACTCCTTTAAACACTGCTTTCTCTGTAACTTCAAACTCGTCAGTCTTTCCAAAGCTATTATAGAATTTCCCGTTTTTGCAAGTATGCACATTTAGCGCTGTTTATCAAATTCTTTTTATCCACGAAAACACTATTTGAATTCTCTCATGATGTGTTTGACGTGGTTCGAGAATTTCATATGCAACCCTGATATGTATATGTATATATCAGGTCGGCAAGGTGACCTCGTCGTAATTATGGCACTGCGGGTTCGTTTCCTGCTATCGGACATCATCATTTCTTCATATTTCTTTGAAGTTGGATCTATATGCATATGTATATGTATATGTATGTATGTATGTATGTATGTATGTAAGTATTACGATCTCGACTCTCGAGATCGACAGGTTCTTAAAAATAATAAGCAATTGGGCTGTAATGACTGATGACAGGTGACAAACAAAGGAGGGAGGAGCATAACAAAATCAAAAAAGTTACCTTAAAATTAATTTATTTACAAGAATTAAATACATTATGTACAGTGAGTCAAGGTTCTGGGTGGCAAAAACACAAAAACATTGAAAAAGCAGTGAAATAAAGATTACAATAAATGTAAAAACAGCAGCATAATAATAAATGAGAATTAAACACTAAAGCGGCATAATGATACTAAGAGAAAAACGGGAACACTTCCTCAAACAATGAGGACAACTGTCCAATGCCGAACGATCAAGATAGAGCCGATACGACAACCACCTCGTCCTTGGAGACAATATGGACATCCTCCTCGAATGCTGGACGATCAAGACAGAGTTGATGCAACAACCATCTCGTCCTCAGATGCAGTATGGAAGTCCTCCTCGACCACTGGACGAAAACACGTCACTGCTGCTGCCCAGTGAGGTCGCACTCGACACGTCGTCCTCTTCACGACGAAAACACGCTATTGCTGCTGCCCAGTGAGGTCGCACTCGACACGTCGTCCTCTCGACGACGAAAACACGCCAATGCTGTCTACCTCCAACTCGAAGTCATACTCCATACGACGACTTCAACCAAATAACCAGGTATCCAGTACCTGGCGCTGCCTCATGCTGGTCCACAGGTAATCATACCTGACTGCCTCTGACTGACTAACTGACTGGTCGTTCTGCCTTCCAGAACCTGACTGGTCGTTCTGCCCTCCAGAACCTGACTGGTTGTTCTGCCCTCCAGAACCTGACTGGTTGTTCTGCCCTCCAGAACCCGACTGGTTGTTCTGCCCTCCAGAACCTGACTGACGAAGTTTGACGCCATCCAACAGACGTCAACTCGCCAGCAATTAAAAAACAAAAACAAAGGAGGCAACAATCCACCAAGGGAACAATCGGCAAACGATTGTTCCTAACACCTACCCACCTAACAGAAAAAAAAAAATTATCATTATTAATTTTTTTTTTTACAAACAAAATACTCTTCCCCGATGCTGCCACACCCCCGTCAGCCAAAACAGAACCAATCCTGGCAAGGTCGCCAATATTACGATCTCGACTCTCGAGATCGACAGGTTCTTAAAAATAATAAGCAATTGGGCTGTAATGACTGATGACAGGTGACAAACAAAGGAGGGAGGAGCATAACAAAATAAAAAAAAGTTACCTTAAAATTAATTTATTTACAAGAGTTAAATACATTATGTACAGTGAGTCAAGGTTCTGGGTGGCAAAAACACAAAAACATTGAAAAAGCAGTGAAATAAAGATTACAATAAATGTAAAAACAGCAGCATAATAATAAATGAGAATTAAACACTAAAGCGGCATAATGATACTAAGAGAAAAACGGGAACACTTCCTCAAACAATGAGGACAACTGTCCAATGCCGAACGATCAAGATAGAGCCGATACGACAACCACCTCGTCCTTGGAGACAATATGGACATCCTCCTCGAATGCTGGACGATCAAGACAGAGTTGATGCAACAACCATCTCGTCCTCAGATGCAGTATGGAAGTCCTCCTCGACCACTGGACGAAAACACGTCACTGCTGCTGCCCAGTGAGGTCGCACTCGACACGTCGTCCTCTTCACGACGAAAACACGCTATTGCTGCTGCCCAGTGAGGTCGCACTCGACACGTCGTCCTCTCGACGACGAAAACACGCCAATGCTGTCTACCTCCAACTCGAAGTCATACTCCATACGACGACTTCAACCAAATAACCAGGTATCCAGTACCTGGCGCTGCCTCATGCTGGTCCACAGGTAATCATACCTGACTGCCTCTGACTGACTAACTGACTGGTCGTTCTGCCTTCCAGAACCTGACTGGTCGTTCTGCCCTCCAGAACCTGACTGGTTGTTCTGCCCTCCAGAACCTGACTAGTTGTTCTGCCCTCCAGAACCTGACTGGTTGTTCTGCCCTCCAGAACCTGACTGACGAAGTTTGACGCCATCCAACAGACGTCAACTCGCCAGCAATTAAAAAAACAAAAACAAAGGAGGCAACAATCCACCAAGGGAACAATCGGCAAACGATTGTTCCTAACAGTATGTATGTATGATATATATATATATATGATAATATATATATATAGATATATATATATATGTATATATATACATATATATATATATATATATATATATATATATATATATATATATATATATATATAAAGCCACAACTGTCGATTAATATCCAATTCACTACACCTCGGCAAAAACCTACACCTAAGACGAATTATCCAGAGGTATATTATAACTGGTATTAAACTACATTTGTATATGTATATGTGTGTAATTATATAATATAATAATAATAAATATATATATATCTGATATATATCGGGGGTTGTATAATTTGTATATAGGGGTTATACATGTGTATGTAAAAATAATGTATCCATATGATTTATATCAAGCCAAAGCAAAAACAACCCCTACCCGCTTACGAAACCAAAACGGCACTTTTCCCTGATAAAGAATACTTTTAAAATCTCGCCGCGTAAAAGGGAGAAGAAGAAAAAACAGAACCTGACAACAGTACAATTACCATCAATACCATCATATCGATCATCATCATCACACATTTACCAAAAAAAAAAAAAAAAAATTCCCCGCAGCATCTCTCACCTGTAGAAATTTACAAATCTTCCGGTGATTTATCTGTTATTACCTTTAGACTTATCTGAAAGCAGCCTCAGGAAGTTTTTTTTTTCTTCTGGGGGAGGGGAGGGGGGAGGGGTGGCTGGTTGGGGCGGGTCCTGTGATGGTGATCATAATCCATATGGGCAACGAGATAGAATAAATCTGCATAATTTCACCCTCGGCCGGCGATCGCCTGCACAGATGGTGGCAATAACACGGGCGAACACGCCCCCCCCCCCCCCCCCCCCCCCCCCCCCCCCCCCCCCCCCCCCCCCCCGACGTGCGAATCGATCGAGAGAAATCTACGGTCGTTGGCCTGCTAAGGTCATGGTGGTGATGGCGGCCTCGCTAGGGTTAACACACTCACATATGCACACGCACATGCACACACACACTTACACACCCACGCAAATACACACAAACACTCAAACACCCACACACACACACAAACACACACACACGGACTCACTCGTGCTTGCTCGGAAACAAATAGGACTTATTTCATGATCAAATACTATCTGTTATGCATTACGTGCCCCATTTTGTTTGAGCATTTTGCGTCATGATTTTCTTACCATCGTAATGCCTGTGCTTTAGGGTACATGGATAGAATGCAATTTATACGGGCGTGTATGTATACTTATTATATGTTTGCACATACATAGACGCAGTATAAATACAACTATTGAGAATAAATATAAAAACCTAAATTAAATATAACAATTACAATTGCTGCTCTCCTCTATGCCTAATGAATAACACTCCACCTTTTCACACAATTTGCTTATAAACAGAACAAAGAACTTTAATGAAAACAAGTTTATGCGCAGTCTTCACTATAAAATATGAACACTATAAAAGTATTCGGTCGCATCCAAAGTGCGCAAACTTGCATTCAACAACCTTAGTATATCCACCTTTCTATGGGTCAATTAAGGTCACCAAAATATAAGGAATAAACTGTGTGATTTGGTTAGTAGTTCGTTTGGTGAAGCGTTAAATGGTAGGAATTCTGGTGTGGACCTCTAGACTCTGACCAACAGTATACTTACGAAAAGGGACATGACTTATATACCTCCAATTCAAGAACTATGGCGATGCCAGACTAAAATGCTTCAGACCTACTCTGATGAAAAGTTTATGCTCTGATCAATAATTAATTGAAGTCAAAAGCAATTTTCAAAAATACCGGAGTTTCTTATTCCAACCACAAGAAAAAGCAAACCCACAGATGACACGGTTTCAAAATGTTCAAATTTATACATTTTCTCTTTACAAATTTCCACTAGAGAAACATTTGACAACTATGCAATCTCCATCAGGGCGCAATATCAGTGTCATCTTGATATAAAAAAGATCAATAAAATCCTGAAATTGATCAACTTTCTCTTGCATGCGTTCTTCCTCCCCCTCCTCTCCCAACTTGTTTTCTTGACACTAAGAGTTTGTTTTACATCTTATCTTGCGAAAACCAATATAAACTTACTCATGTTGTCATGTTTACAAACATTTACAGGGCCTCGAGTATGTGCAGCCCTAGGAGATGAATCATTCGGACGAAAATCTCTGCTTGGAAATTCTCCGCCCACCGAGTGAAGGCAGAACTACAAAGGTTAGTTCACAAGCTTATCATTGTTCCTCTCTGCAAATGAAGTAATATATAATCTTTTTAATTTCCTACATGATATAAAATGTGATGCGGTAAATACCAAGCTAAACAATGTTGGGTTAGGTCTTTCTCAAATGAGTAGTATAAAAACGATGAGTAGTATAAAAACGTAATGTGCGTAGCAAGACCTACAGTGATTTTGGAGTAGAATTAAGATGACACTTCCGCCATATATTTCGTTAAAAGTTCTTTCAATGACGTTGAAGCGGTAAATACCAAGCTAAACTATGCTAGGTTATGTCTTTCTCAAATATGAAGTATTAAAATAAAACATACTACTTTAGAATGGAATTCAGAAGACACTTCCGCCATAAATATTTCGTTATGAGTAAGTCCTCTCGATTACGAGATGATTTTGTACACCCCCTTGTAGGAAACCATCGCAATGATTGTCTAACTCATCGTAAAGGGTCCCCCCAAAAACGCCATCATTCCCTATCCTGGCAACACCTAAAGAAAGCCAGACACATACTGAGGTAAACACAACGACAATCCCCGCCTAGGAGGAGGAGGAGGAGGAGGAAATGGACAAATACACATGAGCGTAAAGGATGACTGCAACCATCTTTCTTTCACCGCTGGACCACTCTAGCAACAGGACCATTCGCTGCGTTTCCAACGGAGATTTCCTTCTGAACCGCAATGCAGGCTTCATTGCATACATTTGGCAGTTTCAGATTCACACACACACACGCACACACAGATAAGGTGGGGGGGTGTGGGAGTGGTTCAGAAGGAGGGGGCCAGGAACTAGGGCCCGGGTATGTGAATGACCGGACAGCCTTGCCAAGTCTTGGAGGTCGGCGAGTTCGGGGTATCATGGCCACACCCAGAAAGTAAACACCTAATAACATTTTGTCTACATCTATTTCTTTTCTTTTTCTTTTCTTTTCTTTTCCCCCTCTCACTCGCCAATCTTCCTTCCATCTTCAGACCCGAGAAACTCGATTAGAAAAAAAGAAGAAAGATTGGGAATAAGGAATAACGAATAAACACAGAGACAGAAGGAAAAACAAATAGGACGATGACACCTCGTCTCCAGAGACCAACTGGGAATGCATTTCCACTCGAACGCTCAGGCCAGGCCACCATCAATGAGGTATTGAGCAAAGAAAGAGTTCCCCGACCTAACCTTCGGCAGCAAAGGAGCAACAACACCAGCACCGACCAAGCATCATCTTCCTTCGGGTGGGAGAAGGGCAATGACCTGAAACAACCTGAGTTTTGAATCATCTCGGAACACTGGCGGAGTTCGCCTGGGTTCGTACGCGTTCGATCCCAGGGCAGTGAGAGTTTCATTAAGAGACACTAATGGGGAGGTCTGCATGGAATGAGACTGATAAATCGAATGACCCTCTCTCTCTCTCTCTCTCTCTCTCTCCTTGTGCGTTCATTAGCATTCCGGACAATAAGACTGAAGACGATAACTGTATAACTGTATTTGTGCCTTGAACTACGTGTACGTGTGAGCCTATCGATGTGCGATAATGTTAGGTTTAAGAAATATGTAAACATTTGGCTATAAAATATATATACATACATACATACGTGTGTGTATGTGTGTGCTTTTCAAAGAACACTGCACTTGAAGCTTTGTTCTATTTCCTGTTCTATGTATTTACATTGAGCAACGCATAGCATATCATTCGCCTTTTTTAAAGGCACTACTACTTGTCTTCCTTCTGTCCTTTCCTCTTTACCGGATGAGTTATCCCATCCAATTCATTTGTTGGTGGGAAATGTAGAGAATTCTATCCAATTCCCCTCTTCAAAAGGCTTCTGCATCACGTTCACCGTCTATTCCAATTTATCTGTTTATGAATTCCGAGTTTCATTCGTAACGTTTTAATGTCATTAGCTCTCAAATCCCATTCCCTTTTCAAAGGACAACTATGTTAAATGTGTTTCATATCCATGGAGTTTCTTTTTGTATCCACGAACTCCTTTTCTTTTCGTATCCAAGAGCATTATTTTTTTCGTATCGACGAACTTTTTCCGTATCACCGATTTTTTTGTATCCACAAGGACGTTTTTATGTATCCATAAACTTTTTTTCGTATCGACAAACTTTTTGTTTTTTCGAATCCACGACCTTTTTTCGTATCCACGAACTTATTTCCGAAATCACGAGTTTTTTTTTTTTTTGCCACGAATTTCTTTCGTATCCCCAAACGTTTTTCGCATTCATGAAGATTTTTCGTATTCGGGAACTTCTTTTCGCATCGACGAACGTTTTTTTCGTACCCACGAACATTTTTCGTTTCCACAAACGTTTTTCGTATTCATGAACATTTTTTCGTTTTTGAAAACTTCTTTTCGTATTGACGAACTTCTCTTCGTGTCCACGAACTTTTTGTATCCGCGAACTCCATGAACATTCTTTTTTTTTCTTCATAGCAGCGGACTCTCTCTCTCTCTCTCTCTCTCTCTCTCTCTCTCTCTCTCTCTCTCATCCACGAACTTTTTTTTTTGTTACGTATCCACGAACTCACTGGGAAACTTGAACGAATATCTCTCAACGCTTTACATTTAACGGACCATACGAGAGTTTATGGTCCGTCCCCTTCCCCTTTAGCGATTCTTTTTTTTTTACTTAAATGATGCAGTCATGTTTCACACAGATTCGCCCCTTTTTCAAGTGACTGCGATGAATCTCTTCTATGGAGTCTTTCTGCCTTCAGCGACGAGAGGGGTGGAGGTAACTTCATGCACCGAGCTTACGAAACAGCTTGATCTGCTTCTTCTTCTTCTCCTTCTTCTAACAGCGAAGACTGTATCACAACTTTAGTAGTTTGTATCTTTGCTCAGATGCTGCCGAGCCTAGCGTCCACGATGGTTATATGTCCCTTTATTTCTATTTATTTATTGTATTTATCTACTTATTTTCTTTTCTACTTTTCAGCTGTGATTTTCCCCAGTTCAATTCGTCTTCTCTCGACTCCATCCGATTATTTAAAGGCTGCTATTTTCTTCAAAGTTGTAATTCATTCATCTTGATCAACTGCTAATCACGTATATTTACTGCTAATTACTTATGTGCCTTCAAGAAAGGTACTGAAATCATTTTCATTGATTTGATTGTGTATTTTCTGATTGACAGGATTATTTCTTGACTTCTAATTTATACAAATAATCTTAAATTTTCTTCATCCATCAGGAAAGAAAAACTTTAAAAAAATCATCTTTACTTTGTTACTGACTGCTTCCTGCCCATCTCACTTTCCTGGTTACCTTCAAAAGTTCTTTAAATGTATTTAGGCTTGTAGTACAACTTTCACGAGTTCTTTAAATGTGTTTAAGCTTGTAGTACAACTTTCACGAGTGCTTTAAATGTGTTTAAGCTTGCAGTACAACTTTTACGAGTTCTTAAAAATGTGGTTAGGCTGTACACACCTTTCACGAGTTACTTTAAAATTATTAGCTGTAGTAAAACTTTCACGAGTTCTTTAAATGTATCTAGGCTTGTAGTAAAACTTTCACGAGTTCTTTAAATGTATCTAGGCTTGTAGTAAAGCTTTCACGAGTTCTTTAAATGTATCTAGGCTTGTAGTAAAGCTTTCACAGTTCTTCAATGTAATCTAGTCTGTAGTAAAGCTTCACGAGTCTTTACATGTATCTAGGCTTGTAATAACTTCAAGAGTCTTTAATATGCATTAGGCTTGTAGTAAACTTTCACGAGTTCTTTAAATGTATTAGGCTTGTAGTAAAACTTTCACGAGTTCTTTAAATGTACTTAGGCTTGTAGTGAAACTTTCACGAATTCTTTAAATGTATCTAGGCTTGTAGTACAACTTTCACGAGTTCTTTAAATGTATATTTAGGATTGCAGTAAAACTTTCAAGTTCTTTCAATGTATTTAGTATTGTTAGCAAAAACTTTTCAGGGTCCTTCAAATGAATTTAGGATTGCTAGTAAAAACTGATCAATTTACATTCGTGCTTATG
>NC_061089.1:55987129-56027129 GCF_015104395.2 Macrobrachium nipponense
CTATGACAACTTCAATCAAGGGGCCAAACAAAAACACCCCTGACAGTTTGTACATACTGATGAAATGAAGAGTGACACCTCCTATAGAAGTAGTCGAGGGAAAACCACGGCAAAATGGAAAGCATCAGAAATATCACCAAGACATGGTAATGGTTACAAAAAATTTTGTGTACCTAGTCTTCAACGGACGCAAAAATGCACCAAAAGATATTGGCACAGTTTGTTAATTCATTATGCCAAGTGGTCACAACAACTGATTGAGTATCTCATTGAGAAGGAGCTAAGCAGGTTTTGTCAATGGCAATACATTTTCTAGTCGTTCCCTCAAATTTGCAACTAACAATGTGTAAACTTCGGAAGAGATAATTGATGAAAAAGGGAATTTACTCGTCACTCAGATGGAAGCATTCCACAGAGGACACCCAGATGAATAAAACTGACTCAGTGTCATTTCCGGCTACGAGTACCCGACAGGCAACTTCAGACACCAATAACAAGTACATTTAGTATATTTTCATCTATTGGGGCGACGAAAATGAACAACAGCTAATTGTGACAGCAGTTTGACCTTGAATCTCTCTTCGTTATACCGTTTGAATTTACTGGTTCCTCCACAAAGTGCGCCGAGCTACACACTGGTTAGTTTGCCGCACTATACTCTGTTTTTTTTCATCTGTCCATCCGCCTGTGGTGTTTTTGTATGGTAACACTGCGTCCCGGGCTTTAGATAGTGACATTCAACGATTATAATATCATATTTCGTATATTAACGGTGTAATTAGCATACAGTAAATTATTAAAACACTTTTCAGTTGCAAATGTACACCCAGATATCCTTTATTTACCTAAAACTTACAAATAGCGTAACTACCTAAAGCCCGGGACGCAGTGTTACCATACAAAAACACCACAGGCAGATGGACAGATGAAAAAAAACAGAGTATAGTAACTAGCACAGACAACTTCTGGTACAGAGACATTGCATGGATGATATACAAGCTACGGATTTGTTTTACCTAGACATTCCATTGATATTGGTATATACATATATACATACATATTGGTATATACATGTATACAAACATATTGTTACGTATATACATACATATTGGTATATACATATATACATACACATGCGTCTGTTATTTTCAAATATAATCAGTAACGATTCTTTGCATTCCCGCATGAAGACAAGCAAACAATCCCTAAACGACTGACTTTAATCAGCTAGAGTCTGATATACTAGTATGCCCTAATGACATCAACATAGGTATAGACGCCCTAATAAGTCTCAGTTTATGGTAACCCTGAGGAGCTTATTAGGGCAGTGTCCCAGCTAATATTGTCATCCACCTTGGTGGCTTCCACATTGCTAAAAATGTTGTTGTAATAAAAAAAAAAAAAAACATCCAGGAAGACCTGATTTGCCTAATTTATCGACTGGGTGGTGTCTACCGTACCTCTGACGTTCTTTCAGGTAAGTGTTGTAACAAGAACGTCCATGCTCATAAACGGACCCTAGAAGCACTAGCATATTCTCCTTACCTACTTTTAGAACTGACAGTAACACAAAAACAAGACATTCACCCAAGATACTTCGGTTGCTTCTCAAATCAGCATACCTGGGAGTGGTAAAGGCAAAGTAACGAACAGGGAAACCGCAAAATCTCCTCCTCCGAATGGATGTTACCTCAAGGGACTTGAAAAAAGTTACTGACACAAACAAATACCACCTCTCACCTCTGAAAACAGGTCATGTTCATCAGAGCTGGGAAAGAAGGAAGTTGGTAATTACATGTTAAAAGTTCCCAAAATATCATTTTAATGACGACTTTGTTTAACCACATAAACTACTACGGTTGATAAGGCATAGCATATCTTGCAGACATTTTACTAATCGCAATCGTTAGTGTACAGAAAAATCATGACAAATAATTTTGTTGAACGAATCTCAAAGACCCCTTAAGCAAGTCTGAACAGATATGGTGCAAGTAAAAACTGTTATATCCTTGATATGACCATTTTTACCATCACCATATCTGTTCAAACTTGTTTAAGCCCAAGAAAAGTTTACATGGTTCAAGAAAGAGGTAAAAATATTTCTGGAAAAGTCTGAATCCGTGCCTAGCTGGGTATAGAAAACGAGAAAGGGTGGTTTCGCTAGGTGACTTACATGCAAATGTATGTGTAACGAGAAAGGGTGGTTTCGCTAGGTGACTTACATGCAAATGTATGTGTAGAGTTCCTGGAGTGACTAAGGAAGACAGACGCCAGTCATGTGAAAATGGGTCTGGAAAGGGGCACGATTTTTAGGAATACGTCATCTCTAATGAAGAATCGTCTTAAGTAAGCTCGGGGAAGAGAAAATGACTAGATTACGTGTTGACGAAGATGAGAGACCAAACGTTACTGATTATCAGTGCGCCACTATCAGCACAATACCGGCATCACCCCAACCCCTCCTATTACAAAAAGATCAAAATATTAATTCATTTTTTGTGAATTTCCAATAGTTTGATTACTTATAATATTTAACACGCATAAAACAAAAGTCTGCTCAATTTGGGATGGGTTCATCTTCAATTGAGGGAAAATAAGTATATAACAAATTTTTCATAACAAACACTTGGTCCACGGACTCTCTTTCCTTAACTGAAGGGGACGCTTGTACGCTTCCTATCAATAATTCTGTCATTACACACACACACACACACACACACATATATATATGAATATATAGATGTTTCAAATATGCATACATACTACATACATATATAGATATATACAAATATTTAATTTGACAAACAAAGCAAAATCAACGTCATATCATAAAGAACAGTAATATAATGATCAAAATTCAAAAGTGCCCCTTCTCCTTTCTCACTCATTCTCATCTCACATATTCGTTTTTAACGACCTCTCTCTCTCTCTCTCTCTCATACCATAGTCCATGCCCGTAGCAACAACTTCGCTAACAGACCTCGACCCTCCTACTTATTATCAGGAATCTCTAGACCTGCTTTCATGTCTTCATTCAGTTCTTCTATTCTTTATCTCATTCCTTTCGTCTTCTTTCTCCTAATCGATCTTTTTTCTTCATACCTATTACGTCGTAATTAATTGAAAAAAAAAAAAAAAATTTGTTCTTCATAAACCATTTACTTTCCATGACGCATTTCTGCCCTTATAATTTTTTTCTAACCTGTTTTTAAATCGTTTTTCTGCTCATCATTCGTCTTTGCGCTATAATTCCATTTTGATTCCCTACATTTTACACTTCTCGTCTACTTTTCCTTCCGTTTCTTTTTTTTCTCTCTTTCTTTTTCTTGAATAGTCGTATCTTGCTTTTTCTTGCATTCTTTTTCAGATCTTTTCTTACTTCGTTTTCCTCCTCATTATTCTACTGTTTTTTATTCTCCCGTCATTCTCTTTTTGTCTTTCTCCTCCTCCTCTTCCATCATATTTTTCATACCCTAAACTTACATTCCCCGGGTCCCCCTCCCCGCCTTTCCACGGTCTCCCTGAAATATATAATTGCTTGAAAGAACCTATCCTGTGTACTCTTTGACCCTCTCTCTCTCTCTCTCTCTCTCTCTCTCTCTCTGTGTGTGTGTGTGTGCCTTTTCTCCCATCTCATTTCTCAACATGAAATTGTGAACATCTTTACCCAATATGAAAATGTCTTGGTTGAAGATAGATATGGACCTGCATGGTTGTAATTCACGCCTTCATGCTAACGCGCGCGAGCGTACACCCATAATATTAACATGCAAATAAGTTTGTATATATATATATATATATATATATATATATATATATATATATATATATATAATACATATATATCACGTATGTATGTACGTACGTATATTGTATATATATAAAAAAAAAAATGCGTATACAAAATATATATATATATATATATATATATATATATATATATATATATATTATATATATTGTAGATATATACTCTCAATTCTTTAACTGAAAGTGGACAGGCAAGTTGAAACATACTTTCCAACTCTAGTTAAACCAAATATTTATTATTACAGTTGACAAAATTTCACCTTTTAACCACGCGAGACATATCTTTGTAGCAGCAACAATATTTGCCAGCAACAGCAACGACTACAAAAGCAAAACAACGTCCCACATTCATAATCAACAACGCACATAATAATATCTCTGGAGTTTCTGGGGCAAGATGCTTGATCACTGAGTTTCTGTGAATGCGTGTGTGATGCGTATGTGCTTGTTTGTGTTTGTGTGTTTGTGCGCACTACCAATCTCTTTTATCGCCAGTTTTGCTTTTGTGGTGCTTCTTCTTCTTCTTGCAATTCTCCCCTTCAACCAAGGGGCCTCTTTCTAAGACCCGCAACCCGAAGAAGCAGGGTACGTGCACCCTTTTCATCAATGGGCGTCAGAGGAGCAGTAGTGGGTATTCATCAACAAGCATTACGTAATCTTCTCTCCCCTCTTTCTCTTAAATATCCAACCCCCTCCCCGCCCCCTTACCAAACGTGCCTATAAAAGAAGTGGAAGAAGAAGAAAAAGATGAAGACCCCAGCGCCCCAAGGCTGAGTCAGACCCGCGACTTCAACACAAACACCACACACACACACACAACTCCCATTAATGAACCGGTCATTCATCTAACTTCGTCGTCGTCGCCCTCCTAGTCCTCCCACTCTCCATTCTCCTTCTCTTCCTCCTCCACTCTCTCCCCCCCTCTCCCTACTATTACAACTACAACTACTACTACTATACCCTTTATCCAACAATTCCCACTCCCTTCTCATCCCGCCCCCATTCTCCTCCTGTTACCTCAGCGCCCATGCATTATGGTGCAAGAAAACTGCGCCTTAAATGAATGCGATGTGATTGCGCTCAAGCCCGGCGTGCTCGTCCGTCCAGAACCGACGCAAAATGCGCGACGTTGCGCAGCGCGTTTTAAGAAAAGAAAAGAAAACAAAAAATTTTACGTCCGTTTCTTCTTACGGAAAGTAAACTTCCCGTGGTTTGGTTACTTTCCTCACAATAGTTTGAATACTTCTGGTGGGTACTTGAAGTGAAGAAGGCAATTAACGATACGCTGTTTATTTGTTTATTTATCTCTGCCAATCTCGCCCCCAAATGATCATTCCCAGTTTTGTTTATGGGATTTTAATCTTTCCTTCTGGTCGTCATTACGACCACTGCTTGGGGAACATTTGAAACTATCTGAACGATTAGTAATTAAGTAAACATATGTAAACAAATGTTCAAAACATTATGCCATGTCGGTGACGTTTTCTTAAAACAGTTTCTGAAGAACCCGCCTAACTCTTGAAATAAATCATTGATACTTTCGGAGCGCTAACGGAAATAAATAAATAAAATCATAAAGTACAAACTGAATAAGCAAATTAACGAATAACAAAACTTCATTTCATTGCGTGGACATTACGTCGTACCAGCTTTCTTCAAGCGAGCAACTTTGGGACGAAAAGCTGAATAATCTTAGCATACTGAGTCCCGTGGGAAAAAACAACTGAATAAATGAATTAATAAAATCAGTCCTCACCTAATACTCCCTCGTTTCGATGGTATTTATTCAAATAATATCCAAAGTGACCAAACCGTCTCCTCACTATAAATTCTTCGAAAAGACCAATATACTTCATTATAGTGGGAAAAATAGTTTCCATGGCGACAAATTGCCTTGATCTTCAATGATATCCACCAAAGGTAAACTTGAAATCTTCAGCTGAAGACCCTTATGGACAAGAGTCAAAAGATTACAAACCCAAGAGAGCTCTAAAGGCAAAACAACCTGCAGAGAAAGACAAGTTATAGGAAAAAGTGATAAATAAATAAATGTGAGGGAATTCACCAACGCACCTGAATTGAGGGAAACGTCAGCAGAGAGCGGGAATGAATTTGCTCCACGCCTAAATATTTGGAGATCAGAAGACTCCACGACTGCACCAGCCAAACTATTCCACATTTTAGTTTTAGCCAAGATAAAACTCAAGATAAAACTCCCAGCAAATTGAGTAGTTGGAATTGGTATATAAAAATTTAGGCCAAAGGCCAAGCGCTGCGACTTATGAGGTCATTCAGAGCTGAAAGGTAAATTGAGAGTAAAGGTTTGAAAGTTGTAAGAGGAGGAAACTCTCGCAGTAGCACTATGAAACAATAGTTAGGTGAGGGTGGAAAGTAAGATGGAAAAAAAAAGATCATCTGAACGGAGGTACTGTAAAAAGTAAGATAAGGGTTGCAGTTAGGGGGCGGAAGAGTCGTATTAAACAAAATGCTAAGAAACGACAAGGCAAACCTTATTAACACAGGCACCTATTTACAAACACGAGTGGAGACATTACGTACTCCCAACTCAGTCGGCGGCGGAGATCATACGAAGGGGGAGGAGGAGATTACGAGGCATTTGGAAGTCAAGAGGTTCCAAGCAATGGAAGCAAAGAACTTGACTGAGGACGTCAACGAGATGGTAACTACCACAAAATGGGACAAGTTCTCCCCAGAGTGTGATGGAGTGACTTCGGTGTGACTTTAGGGTCTACTTTGATCATGTCGGATGAGTCGACGATGACCGAAGGTCAAACGGCTTGCAGGTCATCATCGTCGGTTATAAAAGTGCTGTGTCTATGAAAAAGTTTCGTTTTAATTATGAAGTTGTTCCCTTGTATCATATCTAACTGGGTGACACTCCATGTAGTCAATGCGTGGTTGGTGCCTTTTGCAACAACTGCAGTAGCAGTAATAATGATAATAATGATAATAGTAACAATAGAATTTATTTATTTATTTTTTTTTTTTTGTATGGTGTTTTTACGTTGCATTGAAACAGTGGTTATTCAGCAACGGGACCAACGGTTTTACGTGACTTCCGAACCACGTCGAGAGTGAACTTCTATTACCAGAAATACACATCTCTCACCCCCCAGTGGAATGTCCGAGAATCGAACTCGCGGGCATGCCGACCACTGAGGCGCTCAATACAATTTATTACAATATGAACATATATATAATATTCCAAAACAATTTATTTCAATAAGAATATTACATATAATTATTTATATAACTATTATCATTATTATTATAATTATTATTATTATTATCATTATTATCATTATCACTACTGAAATAGTAGTAAACTTTACATAAGATTGTTGTACAATGAATCAAACACCACCAAACTGAATATCATACTTTCAAGATGACAGGGAAATGACTGTTTTGTGAATAAAACGGAAAACATTATTTTATGGAGGGAACTGAGATGGTGAGACAACTGAAAAAGAAAGGAAGAAGAGCAACAAAGACCATGATAATGAAGAGAGCAGTGAGAATAATATATAACTTTCTTTTGTAAATAAAACTGAAAACATATGGAGCAGAATGCTACAGAGTACAGAGTATAAATGAAGAGTTTGACAATTACAAGAAAAATACCGGAAACGAATCGTTCTTATAAAATAACCAGAATCTGCGGAAAATGTCATTTTCAAAAAAGGTAAAAACCGCGAAAACAACTCATAATGTTCCTTCGAATGACCAATTACAAGACAATGTGTTAATAAAAAGCAAGGCGTGATCCGACCTTCAGCTTACTCGGGACGTGTGCAAGATTTTCCCCATGCGCTCAAGTAGTAAACATTTTATTCCTAACTTTTAACATGAATTAAATCGTGCCAAAGACTACAGAAAAATAGAGCCTTCTTTCACCAACCAAATTAAAATAAATACGCTATATTTTATTTGAAATCATTTCTCCGTACTGTCTAACACGTTAGACAGTACAGTGATGCTCAAATCTCATGCGATATGACTCCATAGGATTTCGTTCAAAATTCACTAACTGACAACCTAGCAAGCTCCATATTTATCTATTATTTCAATGCGAAAACGCGATTTTCGCGTACAATAGAGCCATAATATGTTTCATAAGAGTGAAATCTGTCATATATTTAAAAATTGTAAGAAAATGTCACGTGTAGTCAAATTTCAGAAAAACTCTTACGAAACATTTTCAAAACTTTCGTTCACTCATTGCTGAAGCATTTGACCAAAACGAAGTCGCCATCAAACCTCAGTTCAAATGTTAAATAAATAAATTAAAAAAACGAAATAAATTTTCTTAACATTAATAATGCTTTCAAAGCAAACATAAAATTTGAAATAGTTCTATTTGATTGCTTTTACCCTCAACGTTGAAAAAATGTAAATATGTATATACAAAAGTAGAATGCGCCCACCGATAGCAGCATGTGAGGGGAGACGTATCATTAGTGTCGGTGCAACAACAGCCAGCTGGCATATAAGTAGGTCTATAATGAGTAGCGACCATCAAATTATCTCGAAAACATTTACTTTATGTGTGTTAAAGGAATATTTCGATTTTCATACATAATTATTCGTTATCTTTCTCAAATATTTCAAAAATTATAGCATACTAGCAAATATTCGTCTATTTGTCAAAGCCAAGATATTATTCCTAGGCCTAGTTGTAGATTTCTTTACTTTACACTTAACATTCACATCTCTATATTAACAATTTCTGGCCAGAAAGCAAATGAGGTTATCTACACATTCTTGCACTTCAAGTTAACTTATGAAAGAAAAAATTATACACCAAAAGCAGAAGGACTTTTAAGAAAATAATATTGTAAACCAGTTGAAAAACAAGTGTTCCATATGCCTTGATATTAATACTTGTGATATTTCGATTAATAGCCATCTTCACCATATAACCAAAATCATTAGCATCTTTTATTCTTCAAAGAACAGGTAATCTCTACAAATAAAAACATTAGTAAAGATTACATCTCAGAAAACTTAGATTATTTTTCTAGGCCTATAAATCATTTTGCAACATGCAGGCAGCTAAAACACAGCCTGAAGCTTCAACATTCAAAGAAAACTGGTAGTAATTCATATTCCTCAAAGAACAGGTAATCTCTACAAATAAATTAATTAGTAACAGATTACATCTCAGATGGCTTAAATTATTTTTTTAGGCCTATCAAAAATTTTCCAACATACAGGCAGCTTAAACGCAGCCGAAAACTTCACCATTAAAATAAAACTTGTTTTAGTTCAGATTCCTACTTTGAAATGGTTGTTATGACTGTTGAGTTTATTAAGTCCACTGTCATGATGCTGCAGACGTGGTTATGTTGACCAGTCCGAGGAGCATGTTAAGTGTGCTTTAATTGCTGGCACCGCTAACCTTATCACACCGCACTTTGAACTAAGCAACGTAAAGATAAAATAAATAAAAATAAAAAATCGATTCAAATCACACAAATTAAGAATTATACCGATGCATAAATGGGATCATATCTATTTAACCATAAGGAAAATAAGGCTAGCTGTGAATTCGCAAACTTTTCGACATGAATGACATTACAAATATAAAAAGAAAAATAATAGCACTACTTGGCAACGTCACGTTGAGTCTGAGAATATGGACGATACAAAAAGAATCATGTCGCATGAGATTTGAGCCCCACTGTACATTATTTATTTTTTACATTTTTATTCTAATAAATAAATCATAAACATCCTATCCTAAAATTCCTGTATTTTTAACTCATCACGAAACACCTTTTTCAGACCTTTTTAGGCTCTTCCATAGACCTTTCCTACCTCCCCAACACCAACAACAAAGTAGTTTTTAGGCTTAATCCCTGAGTAAGAGATGAGAAAGTAAAAAATGTTAAGTAAAAGTCGTTAGAAAAAATCGCAGAAAATAGTGACACAACAAAAATACTCAACTAAGCCGTGTACATTGCAACAAATTAAAAGTCATTCATGAACAAATTAAAAGGCATTCATGAACAAATTAAAAGTCATTCATGAAAGGAACCAAAAATGCCAGAAAGTATCCAGCGCGCACACGAAGAGAGAGCGGTAACAGAACAGAAATAAAACGAACGTAAGCAAAAAAAAAAAAAAAATATTCGGGAAAAGGACAACAAATACATGATTTGCAAACCCAGTATTGGAAACTGCATAACACTGTTAATGTTTGTGAATTAAAAAAAAAAAAAAATTCAGGATGTTATGAAACAAGTAAGCTGGTGCCGTATGAGGCACTGAGAGAGAGAGAGAGAGAGAGAGAGAGAGAGAGAGAGAGAGAGAGAGTTTGCTCTTCCCCTCGCTTCCACAATCAGTGCAGGAGAGAAACATTCAAACATTCGAGGAACGGAAGATGCTAACATTTCTAACATTCATGTATGTATGTATGTATGTATGTATGTATATATATATATATATATATATATATATATAGATATATATATATATATATATATATATATAATGACTAAAACATCTTGAACATTCCTAGGATTATTGGTAAAAGAAATATCACAAATATAAAATCTGATGCTGCTGCACAAAGGCAAGGTCCGCTAAGAAAGGCTAAAACGCCAAAACTTTGGAATGCTCTCTATGCTTACGTGTTTCCTGAAATCTGCACATTTCCCACTTCCGAATTACGTTCTATGAACACATTTTCCCTTACGCTATCGATTAAGGTTACGCTAGAGTGAGCAATTCAATTCTAATTACATATTATATAAATAATACTTTCTAGAAAACTAGGATTCTCGGTCCCAAGACAGTATCTCTTACGCAAGACTTTTCTCTACAGCAACAACAACAACAACAGCTAAAATCATCAACAAACGAAAAACAACAACAAGAATTCACTCTCCGAAAACCAAAGGAAGGTCAGGTCTTGCCTCACCAATCAAAGAAGCCTTGTGACATAACCCCGCTGTATTTGTTTTGTTTCTCCAGAAGAGAGAAGAGAGAGAGAGAGAGAGAGAGAGGAGAGTTGTTTGCATTCCTAAACACTCAGTCACCACTACGCTTTCGCATTCAACATTTCTTCTTCTTCTTCTTCTTCTTCTTCGTCAGGAAGCAGCCGGAATGACCTTCTGCTGCGTCGGGCATAAGGTTCATTTTCTTGCCCGATTTTGTCTGCAAATTTGTCCCCGTGGCATTCATTGCGACGAGAGATAAAGGAATGCTTGAAAAATAAAAATTCAATTGATAGCGCCACACATTACATAATAAGACATGGCAAAGCAAATAGGTTGATAGAGCGTCTCTTGGAAGAGGGAAGCTTGTTGAAATCAGAAAACACATAAGCGTAGGTAGAATTCCAAAGTTATCTCACTGAACCGACCCCTCATGAGCATGCTAATCTCCAGAGAAATCGTCTTGTAATTGGCATTTGAAGGTTTCATTAAATTTCAAAGTTTTTATCTTCTTCGCTCTCTTTGGCAAACTGACCTTGCTGTGCAACATAATTAAATTTTACATTCTTTTTTACACTAAATCATCGTTATGTTCCAAATCTAGCTTAAAGGTCGGCAATGACATTTTTTTCAATTACTTGCATTCAAAAGAGGTCCCAAGGTCGACACACATATATCGTAGTTCCTCATTTGTTACCATAACTTCCATGCAAATAAAGCATTCTAAACCAAGCGGATGTATCTTTCCGAATGATAATTCTCCCTTCATTTTAATTATCAATTTTAATCATTTGCAAAAGAGCATCTTATGAACAGTATTTAATTTAAAAGCAAAATAAACATTTCATTTAAATTTCCATTTCGTGTCTCTAACCACAAATGATTCTTGGGAAATTTTATGAGACTAGTTGGAAAATACGTATATGATGCTCGTCGCCCTTTTCAAAGCCCACCGACCTTATACGTCATCCATAAACCCGTGACTTTTGTTTTACGGCGAGTTTTATATACCGAAAGTTTTATATGGCTAAGGGTAACTGTCTATCTTCTGTCCATCAGCAATACTTTATCTATATATATATATATATATATATATATATATATATATATATATTATATATGTATATGTATATGGTTTGTATATATATATATATATATATAGTATATATATATATGTATGTGTATGTATTATATAATTATAAATAAATATAATATATATAATATAAATATATCTATATATATATTATATATATATATATATCATATATATTTATATATATATAGATAGATATATATACATATACTTTTGAAAAGTGTTACCAAGTGTTTTCCCACCAAAAGTGCTTTGGTTTAGATAAGTCACCAGTTCAACAATATCCTCAAGAATCCTTTAATTGCAAAATACATAAGATGGTCCTTTCTATGAGATTCATTGTAAAGAAAGGATGAAATTGCATTCTGAACTTCTCTGACGTTACTGTCCGTCAGTGAAAGAAAATTCACTTCTTCAACTTACCGGAAACTCATGAACAATGGTTCGTTTGTTCAATTTTAGTCAAACAGTCATCGCAATGATTCAAGCCCTTTTCCTCAAATGGTTTTATGGAGCTCTCACATTTTAGTCTTTAGTTTTTTTTAACGATAACTACCATTTTTAACATATACTCGAAACTGGAACCTCTGACATTCGCTCTACATTCTGGTCTCAGCCAAAATGATCAGAAGCGGAGAGGACTTTTATAGACGTAGTATACAGCAGAGACAAGAAAACCTTTTACGTAAATGGCAGTTCACTAGTATCTATTACCAACAATATTTTAAATTCAACATATGGTGTGTGTGTGTGTGTGTGTGTGTGTGTGTGTGTGTTAATTTTTTTTAAGAATGCTGGGATTTTGAATCTTTTTTCAATGTAGGCGTTTTCAATTAATTGAATATTAAACTTTACGTTACAGATGATTCAACCCATAATGCTTCTGGCTTGAAGTTTGAATTTCAAGTCGGTGGTCCCTGTGGGCTTATTCCGTATGAATAAGGTTCCTCATAATAATAATAATAATAATAATAATAATAAGAATAATAATAATGATAGATTACTTGATTAAATTGTCATAAAAGCATTAGCATGACGAATCCAACAGCACCAATATACTATGACCTGGCCATATAACCAAACTGGAGCGGGCGGAGCAATGTCTATGATATTAACCCTAGATCTTGTTGCATCAAGTCAAGCTTTTAATAAACTTACGCTGTGGGCTTCTTTAGACTAAAAAAAAAAAAAATATTGACAAATACAGGCATGGATACTAATTTTTCGATTTGCATGGTATGTTTGTATGAGTTTCCGTGGCGTTATTCCGTAGAACTGAGCTTGTATATAATAAATAAGAATGAGAAATTTCAGCAAACACTCAAAACAATGCTGGAAAACAAAGTAATGTAAACCAAGCGAAGACAAAATTAAGGTAATCCAAAGATAAATAAAAATAAAATGTATCAGAAAATATAAAGGTGCATGGCAAACATATCTAACACAATAAAAACAAGGTACATAAAAATATAATCTAATAAATTATGTATAAATATACATGCTGAGAAATCTAACAAAAAAATTCTTAGTCAAGATTGGAAAAATATTTACTATAAGAAATATGGCAAAATTTTTTTAATTTAAATTCCAGTAAGCACGCAATAATGTTTTATATATATATATATATATATATATATATATATATATATATATATATAACGTATATATATACGTATATATATACGTATATATATATATATATATATATATATATATATTACCAGTGGAGACAAAATTTAGACAATACAAAAAGTCAAAATCTTTAAAATAAATTCCAAAAATAGATAAAACCAACTCAAAATATATACCTTAAATCCTAGATACGAAAAACTTTAATACAAATCTGTGGAAAAGCCCATAAACAGAAAAAAATCTAACTTAAAATTCTTGAAAACAAGATACACAACAATTTATTAAAAATCTGTGGAAAAAACCTATAAATGCAAAAATCTAACCCAAAAAATCTTAAAAACAAGATACAAAAAACTTACGGAAAAGTTGTTAAAAAAAGTCCATAAAAAGATTAAAAACGTAATAAAACTGTGTTTAAAAGATAAAAAGAAACTTAAAATCTGAGAAAAACGTGCCCCCCCCATAAAATCGAAATTTTTTTTTTAAACACGATAAAAAAAACGTGGAAACAAAGTCCATAAACACGGATTAGTATACGTATATTGAAAAAGCTAAAATCCTTTCAAATACAATAAAAAAAATTATTATTTAATGAGACAGACAGACGGAAAGACAAACTTACATCATGAACTGGCTTCAACAGAAACACTCGAAGAAGTGCCGAATGAGTACGAAAAGGACAACAGCTGAAACGAGGGGATGACAAATAACCGGTTTTTGGGTAGTATGGAGGAGGGCCGGGCGGAGGTCGGGGGGGGGAGGAGTCGATCTCCCCTAATTGGCTATTGAGTTTTGGTGTTCGTTGCTCAATCTATAACAAAGGTTTATTTCACTTAGATTTCTTTTCTCGCTTTTAAAATGGGACGAGGCCCCAAAAGTTGGCCAATCAAGAGGACGAATTTCTAGTCGGCGCTATTGGTCATCTTACAATTACTTACATACAAACATACATACATTATCTATGTATATATATATATATATATATATATATATATATATATATATATATAGATAATATATATATATATGTGTGTGTGTGTGTGTGTGTATATACATGAGCATTTATATATATATATATATATATATATATATATATATATATATATATATATATATATATATATATATCTAAATTACATGTTTGTTTGCACCCCTTCGTCATGTAATAACAAAAGCTGCCAATTATTTTGCAGATGCATCGTAGGCATCACTTGCTCACTTCCCGATTGTTCATAGAATTCTCCAAGGCAGTGTTGACATACGAAAAACATACGAGACAAGCCGCTGCCAAACATATCCTCTCAATCGACCTGATTCTATGCCAAATCTACCTCCCAAGGTAGACAGACCTGATTCGATAACATCATTATGATGTATATTTACTATATTACTGTGCGTATCGTAGCCTCTCATCCGCTCACTATTGAACGTCCGCAAAACGGTTTGCATTGTGAGAGGCCCAGTTAACGAACAAAAATTAAATATGTCAAATTCATCAAGGAAAATTAAGATCTTTATTACAAGACATAGACCTCTATAATGAAATATATACGATATATATTATATATATATAATATATATATATATATATATATATATATATATATATATATATATATATAGATATATAGTATATATATATAAGATTTTATATATATGAGAGAGAGAGAGAGAGGGAGATGGAGAGAGAGAGACGAGAGAGAGAGAGAGAGAGAGAGCTAACTCAGAAATGTGGCCCAAATGCAAATGAACAGAAATGAGGAAAAAATAAGGATTGAGGATTGGATATACACATTTTACTTTATTTATTCCGGTTTTCTTACATGAAAAAAATGAAGAATGACTTTATTATAATTATTCTTAACCATCGAGGATAAACGAACGAATAAATTAAGTCATCGTTTTTAAAAAAGATAATACTACAAATGACGTTGTAACTGGGAGGTTTGCGCTTATGATGAAACAGAGCTCTAGACATACTACATACATACCATACATACCTACAGACATACACATACACACATATATACATACATATTATATATATATATATATACATATATATATATATATATATATATATATATATATGTGTGTGTGTGTGTGTGTGTGTGTGTGTTAGAACCATATACACATTGAGTGAAACACGATATTCAAATCTTAAAGTGTAAGCCCTACAGCTATATTGACCTTTAGGATTCGTTAATAAATTAACAAGTGAAAACAGTTGAGAAGAGCTAATATCTCAAATTTCACAGTTAATAGTTAACTAAACCATCAGGAGAAACATTCAAAACATTCATAATTATTCATCGTTTCATCGTAAAAAAAAACCCACAACACTAATTATCCTTTTTAAAGTCATTAAATATTATACAACTTAGCCATTTAATCCCCAGTCATAGGCTAATATATATAAAACCCTTCTCAATACAGAAAAATTATATAAACTGCATCAAACAGAAAATGTAAACCTCTGCCGCTCTACGGTATGCATAAATCACGGATCATGCCAAGATTAGCGAACCCACTATTTTTCAAGGCAATATTATACCACTCTGATATTATATATATATATATATATATATATATATATATATATATATATATATATATATATATATAAAGCAGGAAGAACACCAGTTACATAATTCTAAACATTCCAAAGACATTAAACATGAATTGGAAAGGACGCTCACCTCAAGACACAATATTCAAGTTTATTTAATAAAAAAAAACTAAACTTAGTATTGAAAGATATGCACCAAGACAAGCCAAAGACTTCCAGATAACTGAAGAAATCTAATACAAAAGCCAAACCCCAATTCAGAACCATCAGTAAATATAGAAAAAAGTCGGCGACCCAGTTGACAGAAAACGCCGTCCTCAGCGCCATGTGCTACACGAAAAGAAGGGAGTTTTTTCAAACGAGTTCTCAGAAAAATAAAGAATCACTGCGAGCGAGAATCAACCCAAACCATTCTACTGGACCTCAACGACAGGACAGTGGCGATAAAAATGATAATCCAAGTAGCTCAACCCCACTGACCTATCTTAACAGAAACAACTCACTCTGCTTCCCTCGCGAACTTTTATGGCAAGTGTTGTTAAAAGCCACGTGTATGACAGCATATATTATGTGAGAGAGAGAGAGAGAGAGAGAGAGAGAGAGAGAGAGAGAGAGAGAGAGAGAGTTGGTGAGGGAATCTAAAGAGATTGTGATCCCACCCTCTTCTGTCATTGGCATTAAGATGCCTTCCTTTATATTCCATTCCATTATCATACCATCTCGTTGATTGCAGTACATTTTCAAACCACAATCCCTTCCGCCCCCCTATATACAGCAGCCCCGCCCCCATGACCAGCTTCCACACCAACAGCCCGTCCCCCCATTTGCCATAATTCCATTCCTTTCCTAATCACCGTAGCAACTCTTCCCTTCTCGCTTTTTCTCCTCGCTCAAACTGAAGGTCAACGCTTTACTCCCCCACTATATACCCCCCTTTTAGATAACTCTCATATTTGCCCCTTCTCTTTCTACCTTCGTCCTCCCTCCACACTTCACGTCCCTCCCCCTTCTCCCTTCCCGCCCATCTTCATCTCTCCTGGCACCCGAACCGTTCTAGAGGGTTGTCTCCCTCCCCACCCCCCACAGAATTGTCACCCATCCAACCCCACCACCCTCGCCGGAGTGATGCGTCGTCACTGACTCATGCATTCTCTGCATACCAAGTCCTCACCTGCCTCTGCGCACGCGCATTTACATGCATACTCTCTCTCTCTCTCATTTTTCGTATCCCTACCTTCGTTTCATTCTCTCTCCTCCCAAGGTTTGTTTAGAACCCCAAGTCCTTATCTCCGAAAGCTGACAAGCATTGAGACACTCGCAGCGCTGCCTCTTCAAACTCTCTCTCTCTCTCTCTCTCTTCGTTGCATGCATAGAGCTGCATGCGCGCTTGTAAATGTAATGATCGAGCTTCTCGATCTTCTCTCTTGACATGACTTTCAAAAGTTACTGTAATCACAACAATGATTTATCTAATGTCTAAGCAACGTCAACTGGAATCCCGATCAATAATACTCCCGGCCGCTCGAAGCCGAGGTCATTCTTCAAACATTCCTCGTCACCTTTTGGAATATAGCTATACGATTAGGCCAAAGACCAAACGCTGGGAACCATGAGGTCTTTTGTCGCTGAAAGGAAAATAGACAGAAAGAAGGTCCGAAAGGCGTAACAGAGGAAAATCTTGCAGTTGCACTGTGAAACAATTGTTACAGAGGGTGGTAATCAGATGGAAGAGAATATGAACGGAGGTACGAAAAAGAGGAATGAGAGTTTGCAGCTAGGTTTGATTTTGATTTATATAGATTTCTGGCATTATGCCCAGCACTGGGGCAACTAGCACTGAAACTGAAATTGACAGTGAAAGGTTTGAAAGGTGTTACAGGAGGAAATCCTCGCAGTTCCACTATGAAACAATTGTAGGAGAGGTAGGACTGTAAGATGGAAGAAAGAAAATATGGTCGGAGGTACAGTAAAAGGAATGAAAGTAGTTGCAACTAGGGGCCGAGGGGACGCTGCAGAGAACCTTAAGTACTGCCTACATTGCACCGAATGAGGTGCACTGACGGCACTATTCCCCTACGGGGGGTTGCAGGTAGGGGCCGAAGGGAACCGGGAAAGAACCTTAAAGGCCTGTCCACACTAGGGAAAACATTGTTTGCAAACAGTTTCCAAACTGTTTGTAAACTAAGTTGTCGTCAGGATGACTGTTGGTGCAGTAGCCTCTGTATTCTACTTGGCAGTTTTGTACATACACATTACAGACATATGCACATCTACATATATATTGCTTGTTTACATGGCGTTTTTACGTTGCATGGAACCAGTGGTTATTCAGCAACGGGACCAACGCCTTTACGTGACTTCCGAACCACGTCGCGAGTGAACTTCTGTCAATAGAAATACACTTCTCTCACTCCTCAGTGGAATGACCGAGAATCGAACTCGCGGCCATTGAAATGGCACGCCAACACCATACCGACGGCGCCACTGATGCATCTACATATGTAAATATGTACAAGTACATATGTAAATATGAATACCGGTGCGTATTTGTACATATACATATATATACAAAAATATAAGTACGTATTATAAGTGTATATACATGTGTGTATTTAAATATATGTATATGTATTTATATAACACATACACATATTCACGTATAAATATATACACACATATATACATAAACATATATACATTATACATGTGTATATACATAAGCATGTACACAGAAACACTAAATGTTTTCCATTCTGGATGGGAAACATACACTAAAAAAGTGCTTGCAAACTGTTTACAAACTGATTCAAGAGTGTTTGCAAACAGTTTGCAAACTTTATTTCCAAACAATTTTTGCTAATGTGGACAAGCATTAATTAAGTAACGCCTCTAGTGCGCCCGGTGAGGTGCACTGACGGCGCTAAAGCTCGTAGGACGGGATGAATCACCTTCTGCGTCGAAGGGCGGCTCCCTCGAGCGAGGAAATGTGAAGTGCAATACAAAAAGCTCTGAATATCTGTCCAATTCCTGTGGGTCTTGGGATCTCGTTTCTTTCTATTTGTTTAATTTAGTCAAGAGTGTTTCAATGAGTTAGTTAATAACTAGCCCTCCAGGCACTCAAATGCCGCTCTCTGGCGAGAGGCATTATAACAAGAGATAAATAAATGAATGCACACATAAATAAACAGTAATCATCATGCCTTCGTAAATAAAATAATCCATATTGGGCAGAGTAGATGACTTCAGTTGAAGCCTTTTTTTCATTGAGGAGCCGATAGAAGATGAACCCATCATCCTCTTAGGACAGGGTGGAAACACGGAAAAATGTCTTGAAAATGACTACTTGTCCTAAATTTTCGACAGATAAGAACGAGTACACCAATGAATGGAAAAAATTCCAAGGCTTTAGCCATATGAATAATGATATAAATGACAGTTCCACGGGATGCGATCTGCTACTGAGAAGAGGACTAGCCTCTATTTTCAGCTAAGCGTTACACTGGCTAAAATACCACCTGTAGAAAAGAGGCAACCTTATAGAGGAAAGAAAAGTGATTTCACGAAGGGAGGTCAAGTCCATTGTTTAAACTTCTTGCCTTATTCAATCCTGTTGAGAATGCAGACATGGTAAGAACAACTTCCACTATGAGACCAATATTCATAAAAAACAAGTGAGCCAACCTGGAATGAAAAAATAAAACTCCTGACTTCTAGACCTTGGTTTGCTTCTTCCTCCCAAGTCTCTCGTACTATTCAGTCTTTCCAACAACTTATCATCTTCCACTCTTCCCCCCGCTTTGGAATTCTCTTCCTACTTTTGTTTTTCCTATCATGACTTTACCTTCCTTTAAGAGAAAGGTCTGTCTCCCAATCTGTGATAAGGCCCTACCCCTCTTCCCTTTCTCTTTCCTTTCACTTTTCTTTTCTTCTAGGGGCCATAGTTAGAAAGAGGCAGAAAGAGGCATCAGATTCCTTGCCCCAAATTCCCTTACCTCCACATATCTGACCCCTTTCCTTCTGTCTTCATTTACATCGCCAACACAGTTATTATCCACAGTTTCAATCTAATTCATTTGTTCTCATTCAACAACCACACATCATTTCCATAAAGTAGAGCTAGATCAACAATTTCTGCAAACATTCCTGATTTATTTTCTACATGCTCCCCTCTTCTCCTCCATATCTATTTCCACGCCTCTTCTACCCTCTTCCTCAGTATTCTGTGACACATGTTCTCTCATCATACACCATTACCCTTTCATTCACTTCCATAAAACTACATGTACGTTTCATTAAACCTTCCTATTTTCAATACGTTTGCACCACTTTCTCACCCTTTCTTCTTCACTTACACTTCAACCGCTATAAGTATATTTTAAATTTCATTTCAACCAAATAATGACCAGATACACCTTCAGCCGATCTTTTCCCTGCCATTACAGCCATAACTTGCTCCTCTATCTACTCTGTACTAGTATATAATCTCTACTCATCGCAATTTTCTTTGTCCCAAGTATACTTACGAATACCCTTCCAGTAAAACAATGCACTTCTAACAAACAAGCAGCTTTCCATACGTATTTCCAAGAAACCTTCTCCATTCTCTTTTACTCCAGGAATTCCACATACCTGTCAATAACGCCATCTTTTTCTCTGTCACTTTCATCAGAATTCAAAGACTCATACAACCTCGACACCATGTTTTCCAAATTCTACACCCCTAGAACTTCCTCTCCTTCCATGCTGGCCCCTCCCTACTAAAGGCATTGCATTTGTAAGATCCAAGACTTCAGCAAGGTCTAACACCCAAGAGTCAACTTAGCTGTGAAGGAGAACCAGCGTCAGCCGAGGTCCTAGACATGTTGAGATACAAAGGCTATTCCTCTCTGTAGCCACCCTCTCTAATGGCTAAAATGGTGTGTGTGTGTGTGTGTACATAAAATACGTGTGTGTTAACCAATGTGTATGAAATGAAACCTCTCTGTAGATGTATTTACTCGCAATTGTCGTAGCAATTTTCTTCATAAGGGGTTCATTCTCAACTGAGCATAAATATAAATATGGCAGTGACCACTTTCTTATCGGCAATTATTCCCCATTAGGGAATACAAATTACTTGCTTTTAATACATAAAGATTTTTTCCAGACACCTTTTTTCCTAGAAATGGGGTGGCGCCAAAAAGGTACAACCTTCTGGTTACTCAACAAGTCTTTAGGGGGAAACGGGCACTTATTTACATCTGGGTGAACTGGTGAGCAATGCATAAACCTAGCAATTGTGAACTAAGCACCTCACCCCTTGGCAACGGTGCCCACTTTGGATAACTGTACTTTTTTAAGGTGACCAATGAGGTCCACACACCCTTCAATTATAAGAAATCGTAAGAGCTATAGTGGTATTAGAAAGAAAGGGCTTCAACAAGCAGAAATCAAGACAGCATACAAAATTGCAGTGAACAGTACAATGTTTCTACGGGGTTTAAACACACTGCTGATGAGCCTACCGCGCACGTGTACGACGCAGCTACTGGGGAGGTTCTGAACAAGATGTTCATCCACGATTCAACGCTTAAAGCTGTTCAAAAAGTTTCTGTATCCCATGCATCAACCCTAAAAGACAAGGGTTCCAATCCTTGTTAGTGTCAAAGCCGTAGGCCTAATATATATATATATATATATATATATATATATTGTATATGTATATGTATATATATATATATATATATATATATAGAGAGAGAGAGAGAGAGAGAGAGAGAGAGAGAGAGAGAGAGAGAGAGAGAGAGAGAGAGAGAGTGCCGGGCAAAAACATGCCTTTTATGTTTCCTTAGCTACAGCCTTAGAATAACCTCTCCCACCTCAAACTGATAAAATTTGCTTTCATCTTTTATATATATATATATATATATATATATATATATATAATATATATATATATATATATAATCATGCATTTATCTTTTCAGTTTCCCATAAAAAGGGTGACTCCTGAGAAAAATACAGAATGGTCACTATTACATTCTTACTGTTAGCTATTCAATCGTGGACGAACCCACTTAGCAGTTTATATACTTGCATGCTACATAATTCATTCATACTTACACATACATATACAATATATATACACATGTATGTATGTATGTACGTAATGGATATGAAGCACAAAGAAAATTTCCTTTCCTTTTTAAACTCGAGGAAAATGGTGATCATACATACACACTATTTTCCTAACACAAAAAACAGGATCGGATACAGCATTTTCATATATCCACATTTTTTCAATTCGGACATCCAATTCACTGGAAATCTCTAAAATTTATTTTACTGGCCACGGCAATGCCAAACTGTCAAATAGGCCTAAATACATTTTAATCATCCAATGAAAGTAAAAAAAAAATAATAATAATAATATAAAACCATACTTGGGATCAAAATATATATATTAACGACACGAACTTATTCATAATCACTCTTTCTGCCTCTTCCACGAATCTAAGAATCAAGCTATGTCAAGCCGACATATAGGCCTAGATATGCTTTAATCGGCCTATGAAAGCTTGAGAAAATCAATATAAACGGTACTAGGGATAAAAGACTTAACGGCACGAAGTTATCGAGTAATTACCCTTTCTGCCTCTTTCACGAATCTGACAATCCGCTTCGTTCTCTCTCTTTTTCTCTGTCCCGAGATGTGGCTTTGCGGTACGCGGCCTCCAGCTCGTAACTAACAAACAAACATACTCGCAGATTCCTCAACCATGGGGGTCTTTCCTCCAGAACCGGAATGAAACTCTCTCTCTCTCTCTCTCTCTCCAACTGATTCTGCTATTAAGAGAACGTACAGTTTAAAGATCCATCTCCCTCCCCCGAACTTAACTTTAAAAACTCAATAGTCAGTCTAAGTCTATTTTTTCAGCAGTGGCCACTTGTCTTGGTCACTGGATTATTCACGTTTGTGAATGCATGTATATAATATATAAGGGGTTCGTGCAATTTTAACATGTTGAGAAAAACTAATACACGAGCTTCATACGAAACCTAAATACTCTCTTTCTCTCTCCATATATATATATATATATATATATATATATATATATATACATAATTAAACATAATTAAACACATTTTTAACTCAGGCCACAAGAATCCAAAGAATGGAGGAACCTGCCGTTGCGCTGTGTACTTGTGGCCATTTAATTTGATAAAATTCTTTTACTTGTGTAAAATAGCAACTAAGAACGTAGCCTTTCCGCTCAATCAATCATCCACTCAATTAGTTAACCAGTCAAAGACAGACCAGCTCACGCGCGTCAAAACTCGAGTGGAGAGAGAGAGAGAGAGAGAGAGAGAGAGAGAGAGAGAGAGAGCGAGAGAGAGAGAGAAGAGAGAGAGAGAGAGATTTCTTGCAACCACTTTCTTCAGTAATAAGAACAACGCTTCTCTTCCCACCATAACAGATAACTTTCAATATCAAATGCCATGCCTATGCATGCATTTGTTTTCCCTATTAGTAGAAAAAGAGTCTACGGGTATTTCACTCCACGTTTGGCTGTTACAAAATCTCAAAATGCCAATGCGTAATATATTAACGTGCTTCCTACATGACAAGAACGGTCTAATAGCAAACTTGCTTAGGCCTACATATTGACGTCACATCTGATGTGGCTGGTAAACTAGTAAACCTAAATTTCTTTAATACCGTGATTATTACAGCAATTTGAGGGCTTTATCTAACTAAACTAAACACTTGGTGAATAATCAAAAACTTTCCTTTACAGCTAATATGTCAATCTAGTAACTTACTAAGATCCCTGTTATAGTGGAAATGGTGCTGTGAACGCTGCTAAGTTCTCTGTCATACAAAAACACTTTAATAAATGTCAAATACTACTGTGAAAACTTTACGCGTCTGAGAATCACACCAAACACAGCCACACACACACACACACACACACACAGAGAGAGAGAGAGAGAGAGAGAGAGAGAGAGAGAGAGAGAGTTCGGGGCAAAAACACATGCCTTTTATGTTTCCTTGGCTACAAGCCTTAGAGGCACCTCTCCCACACCTCAAACTAATAAAATTTGCTATCATCGTAGTACAATACAAACACAAATACAAAGAGAGTTTCCCCAAAACCTTAGTTTTTAACACACTGAGAAGGCATATACAATAAGGCGATAAACACGAGAAAAACTACGGATGAAGATGCTTAGAGAGAAGATAGAGAGAGAGAGAGAGAGAGAGAGAGAGAGAGAGAGAGAGAGAGAGAGATTTCTGCTCTTCTGAGTAGCGGGAAAAGAATTACCTAGGTTGAACCTCGGCTCCACCCACCCACAACTACCCCCAGAGCGATCTGAATAGTAATGGGTACCTGTTCAAGAGGTGCATTAACCAGCTCCCCTTACGATATGTATAACCAAATCATTATTGTACTCTGTCTTTGTTCCACATTCACGCACATTATAATATATATGATATATATATATATATATAGTATATCTATATATATATATATATATGTATATATATATAGTGAAACAGTTGTCTAAATTATGCTACAATTAACACTATAAACATTAGTAAACATAGAACCAATTCCCAAAACACTTGCACTATCACACTGACGCTTAATTCACAGGGCCACTAAATCAATTACTTTGCTACAGTAACACGTCCGTCAGTCACCATGCAATGCAATGCACACCGAAAAATCGACGTACCTCGACGTCAAGTGGTCCAGTTATCTGACCAATTAGCAGTCCGAAATAAGAGCACTAAAAATAATCATTCTGGTTAATGCAGCGTTAACGCATTACAAGGAAACACGCATCAATCAAGATTATCAAATGAAACAAGAAGTTACCTTCGTGTTTTTGTCATCCTACCGGCTGCCGTCAAGTTATTTTAAAACTCATAAAAAAAATTTTTTATCTTCCCTTCTTACAAGGTCATCAAAGTTAAAATGCAATGAGAGTTCACATTTATGAAGGAAGGTACTGATTTTTCCTCAACTAGACATTAATACTATGTACCCTTCTTCATGTGAACGCCCTGTACTTAATTAAAAGCATTAATTTTTCAGTGTCGACAAAAGGATAGTTAGTTCTTGTTTCAATGTCAAGAGAATGGAAGGCGTTTTCTTAACGTTTACGCGAGGTATTCATCATTCCCCCTACTCAATAAAAACGGAATGAAAACCTCTTAAGTCAAGCGAGCAAAAAATTCCGGTACCATATTATTCCTCCAAAATAAAAAACGAAAAAAAGTACAATTTACGAGGTTGCCCTAGACGCACTCTGCCCCCTGTTTGGTACCTCAGAAGAAAACGTGTCTGGTTTTACTTCCCAACCCCATGCGTACCTCCGAGAGTAACTTTAAGGTGCATCTATCTAACTACAATAAAGGACAAAGGTTCTTCATCGGCACTGACCGTTTCTGTTTACGTGATCCATTCAGTGTATCGACAACGTCGAGCTGCATCCAGGCCTGATTGTATGGGTGTGTATGTAAGCATGTACAGTAGGTGTGTGTGTCGCATGTGCTTGGACGAACACACGTCTTTTAACTTTCATGCTCCCTCTCTCTTGCATACAGGCAATTTCAAATTGCATCATTTCAGAACAACGGTTTCTGATCCTAATGTGGGTCTCTGCTGTCCAACCCTCGCAAACTCAAAAAGGAGAAAAGAGTATTTAAATAAACTGCAATGAAAATGGCAGGAAACGGTGAGGAGATATCACCACTCTCTCTCTCTCTCTCGGGGTTTAGAAGGAGCACGTGTGTGCACCGACCAGCAACTAGTAACTGCTGTGTCTCACCACCACCGCTGAATAGCAAACTGACCAAATCAACAGTGCTCGACTTCCTTATATACGCTGGGCAAGGTATCAAATGGCAGAATTTAATTTCATCCTTATCGCCGTTGCTCCCTTTTCATAAGGTGGTTGGTAGCTCCAAGTACTCAGTCCCAACCATGTCATAGAAATTTATTTATGAATGTTAATAAAAGGATTAATAGTGTTACATAACACTCTCTTTCTCTCTATCGCTCCTTCGCTGTTTCAAAACAAACGAACCAATTATAAACGTCACAATAAAGTACGGAAGAGACTAAACAGCAGATCGGCACCTCGAAGTTTTTACCCTTCAATAATACTTTATATTAATAAATATTTATGAATTAAGCTACGGTGAGGAAAATCCTTATACGGTCATTATCGGAGACTAATTAATCCCTAATCATAAAAGCTGAATGGTAAAACCCTTAAAAATTGGTAATACAATAAGAGTTGGCAACATCATGTAAGTAATACGTTGAGAAATAAGAAATTCATTTATCTAAGGGGAGAAATGACAAGCCTGCGACGCCGAGCAAATTTTGTGTCATTTACAATTATTCTAAAACCTATGACACTTTGTCAGTTGCCAAATTCATATAAAGATTGTTAGGTAATTGCCCGACGTTCAAGGTTTCCTAACTCAGTACAGCTATTTACTTGAGATGTGCCGGAAAGAAAAATTAGGCCTAGTTCGAGTACATCACAGCTTCGACACAATATTCAAAGTTTACTGATATATGAGGCAATTAGTCATAATTCTGTTCGGCACTTTTGAAAACCAAGATTATTCTTGTCATTGAACGGTATTAATTGATTCGAACTGATCGCAGGTTTCTTAGTAATACAACAACTAGTATGCTTCTACTACTTTTCTTTTCTCTGTCTAATAACAACAAAGCCACATTGCACTTTTTTTTTTCTTTTTGCAAAATTCTATCTGATGATAAATGGCTAAATGCCACACACCCTTTTGATGAGCTTTTGTATTCTATGCTTCTCGTGGATCTGAAAATTTAAAGTTCTGATATTTGCGGTAACCTACTTAGACTTAATATTATTTTTATGTAGTAACCATTTACTCTGCATAGTGCTTAACACAAAGTCCATAACACTTGTTCATATATCTTAGACCATGGTCCATGTTACACGAATTATTAATGACAAAGAAATGCATACTATTTTTAACGTGCTCATACATAGCCTGTTTTCCAAAGCTGCACAAGTTGTAGATTAAATACATGAAATAATAAAGTGAGAGCACGTTACAATGCACGTCTAACTTGAAAACCGAGAGACATATTAATTCACCATTCCCATTCTGATCTCTACGTGATGTGATTAAAAATTAGTGGAAGGACGTATTTCACACACAAGCTCATATTTCCGATTACTGAATACAAACCATCTATTAAATCCCTAGTTTTTACTGACCTACACCAATGTGGGTTACTGCATGGGCAGAAATTATGGTGCTACTTTGGCGTTACCTACGCGTCCACTATTCCGAGGTGCTAGTACTAAACACCGTATGTTAAATGTACAGTAGACGGCCGCACGAAGATATCGTTTATTATCATAATTTGTCGATCGCACAATACAGAAATGGGTGTACATAGTACTTTGATCCCAGAGGGTTTAGTACTAAACACGGCGTCCCTAGGAGCTTCCGCCATGTTTAGTGACCCGTAGATAACAATTAAACCACAGTAGCACCATAATTTCTGCTCATGCAGTAACCCATATTTTTTGGCTGTTGCTTGTTTACCAGAGGAAATTAGGCTCCTACTTGGCTCATTTTTCTAAGTCTATTTGCCTTGCAAAGAAATTAAATTTATGAATTCGATGTTATGAGTAAAATCTCCATTCATTGTTAATCGCTTTTATATTTGTTTATTTCCTTACTCAGGCCACACAGATTTGGGTAAAATGTGTATGTGTGTGTGAGTGTGTGTGTATAATATGTCTGACTTTTACCATTCAATGAAGAGTATTTAAAACTGAAATATTTGATAAGAAATATTAAGCAAGTTCCGCATGAGACTGGTAATTTGTTGCCCAGACAATGTCAGCTTTTATGTGCAGTCACTCTCAATCTGATTAACTCTTCATTGATACCTTGAGCATATTATTTTGTGCCTCATAAAGAATATATCTGTTTTGTCACAGACAATCACAACGACAAAGGCAACTCGTGTAAGTAATAAATCCAGTTCAGCAAAACATACCTTAATTTTAACATGAGGCCTTCAGACGTCAATATCCACAAAACAGGTTCAAAACACATATTTATTAAATCAACCGATATTCAGACGTAGGTTATTTAACATTTGCCACTGAAATCACTGGTTATGGGAATTGCTGGCGACTCCTATATAGTGTATCTGTGAGACTGATTTGTTTGTTTGCCTTTTTCAGTTAAAGTTTCACTCTGCTTACGTGCTAAAGGAACTGGCAAAAGTCTAGTCTACTTTCACATTCTTTCCAATTAGCCATGTTAAAACGACTTACTGTATATCTAGTGCCAGCGACGTGCTTGGCTTCCATTGCCATAAACCTCTTTACTCGCAGTCGAATTCTCGTTAGTTTTACGTGAAGGGTTCAGCTGTTGACGTTTGGTTGAATCAAAAGAAGCGAAGAAGAAAAATAGGTGGCATATGGCTCGGTAGGTCTATTCATTATTTTTTTTAACTTAACCCTACTTTCAACCACCTAGTTAGGCCTAACAAGAGCAAGTTGGATCTGTTACCTTTGCACTCTCTTTTTAAAAGGTTATTCACTGAAGCAGCAGAAGAACTGGAAGAGAAGACGAAGTTCGTGTTCAGATACACAAACTCACAAAAGGACAGGTTTTGGATCTTTCTTCATCAAGAGGCCTTTCTCTTCCCAGAAACTCAAGTCTGTCTGTCTGTCTCTTTGTCTCTCTCTCTCTCTCTGACCCATGCGCGCGCGCACACACATATACGTAAAACTGACATTAACATGCTTTGATGTTAGACCACTATACCATAATACATTTAAAATTTCTACTTTTAACTTGGTATCTATAAAAATGTCATAAATGTTGCTTTAAAGTTAGTCCAATACACCATATCTTTGAAGCTGACTTGAAATATAAATGGATAAGTTTCATCTTAAACAGTGACCATTTTGAAAAGGTACCAAAATCCAATAATCTTATCAATTACTGAAGAAATCGTCAGATGCTTCCTTATGTTGAACCTTTGTGATAAATTAGTAAAAGTACAAAAACGAATGTAAGACGTAATGACGTTGCAACAGTTGTCCATTTCTTTCCTAACTTTTAACAAAAGAAACTTCAGCTTGTATTTATCTGAATTTTTTACCTTGTCATATATATATATATATATATATATATATATATATATGTGTGTGTGTGTGTGTGTGTGTGTGTATACATACGTACATGCATACATACAAGTACACACACACACGCACATACATACATATATATATATATATATATATATATATATATATGTGTGTGTGTATATATACATACGTACATGCATACATACAAGTACACACACACACGCACATACATATATATATATATATATATATATATATATATATATATATATATGTGTGTGTGTGTGTGTGTGTGTGTGTGTGTGTGTGTGTAAGATTAATCATAAACATTCATATCATTAATAATATCAATGACGATCACAACAATAATTCAAACTGAAACTAAAGAGGATCCTTAATTTCGGAGTGAAAAAAAAAATTATATAAATAAATTCCCAGTGCATACCATCAATCTTCCTTCCATCTCTCTGTCACAGCCCGGAAACGAACAGCAAAACTGAGGCCTGGAACTGGGCTTAGCTAAGGCACGACCAATGCAAGATATCTTTTAAAGAACACCGGCCTTTCCTCTACTTCCGCATACCAACAAGTGTTTTGTTTTTGCGTGCTCGGGGAGTAAGCCTACAAACTAATTTGTTGTTGTTGTTGTTGCTGGGAGGGGGGGAGGAAAGGTCTATGGAAGACCCTACAACTGTCTGAAAAAGGTGTTTGGCGTTGGGTTAAAGATACAGGAATTTTAGGTTAGGATATTTATGATTTATCTATTAGAATGAAAATGTAAAAAATAAATAATGTGCATGTTAAACAGAACAGAAAATTATTTCTATCAAAATATAACGTTTTTGGGGGAGGGATGTGAAACAAGGCTCTATTTGACCGTAGATTTTAACACGTTTAAATTTACGTTAAAAGTTAGGAATATAATGTTAACAACTTATGTGTGAGGGGAAAATCTTGCACACGTCAGAGTAAGCTGGTGGTCGGATCACGCCTTGTCTGAGTTGTAGAGAAAATCAAAATACTACACAAATCTCCTATCAGAATTAGAATGGAGCATGACCTTACTCAACATTTTTTCTAATAATGGACGTTAATGGTTACAGTTCGTTCCTTTTCTTCCAGACATTTCAGATGATTTGTTTTGATAACTCTACGGTCTACTCTAGACCGTGCACTGCCGTACGCCAAAACAGAAAATAAAAAGTTCTTGCTCGATCGTGGATGATTTCTGCCATCCTGCGTATCAAGCCTCTTTGCACCAGTAACTGTCACCTGAAAATATCACATATCAATCAAAATAAATTGGAATAAACAGAGATTCTGATTTTTGCGAAGAGAGGTCATCACATTCTCGTGTCCTACGTCATCTTTTAATCTAGAGTACAGTAGGACTGAAGCTGCTCCGTGAATATAAAATGAGTTCCTTTTGATAACTCATTTTCTTGCTCGTGAACGATCCCCATCGTGAGAACGTAACACTAGGCTCAAATCTTCCGTAAGCATCCACATCTGCCGACGTTCCTAGAAGTTCCACTACGAAAGGTTGAAACTTTCATACAATTAGCGGCGTTGACACGTCTCCAATTTTGCCAAAGGAGGTATTTAATTCTAATCCAAAAAGGTACATTTTCTTGATTAACCTCGAGGTTAATCCCTAGTTTACTGTCCAGCTATTTGCTTTTATCCACCGTGATTTCGTTTTAAAGTAATATATGCCATGTGTATGTATGCTTACGTTTAACGTATGTACTTATATATATAAAAGGTATATATATGTACTGTACACACATATATGAAAGGTATATATATATTTACACATATATACATACACATACACATGTAAAATTTGATTAGGTTTATTATATATATATATATATATATATATCTATATATATATATATATAATATATATTATATATATATATATATATATATATTTATACATAAAACCCAAATTAAATTTTGCATTAAGTAACTCGAAAAATGTACAACAAGGTCCAAGTAGTATAATGTTTTGACCTCCGCGTTTTGCTTTTGTACCTACGAATGGAGGGAGGTTACAGACAATCCTCTTATTATCGAGACCCTTAATCATCCATACACGAGGAAATGGCAGCGCTGCTCAAAAAATCTGCCAAATCTACCAAACTGTTACCCTTTTTCCTGAAAAATTTGAACGAGTTTAAGAAAATATGGCAGAAGTGCTAATCACCCTCAAATCTCAACCTTTTGTAGCCAGAGTCACGGTCTAGGTATATATACCTATACTCTGTTTTTTTTTTCATCTGTCCATCCGCCTGTGGTGTTTTTGTATGGTAACACTGCGTCCCGGGCTTTAGATAGTTACGCTATGTGTAAGTTTTAGGTAAATAAAAGGATATCTGGGTGTACATTTGCAACTGAAATGTGTTTTAATAATTTACTGTATGCGAATATTCGAAATAGGATATTATTATAATCGTTGAATGTAAGCTGAATGTAACTATCTAAAGCCCGGACGCAGTGTTACCATACGCAAACACCACAGGCGGATGGACAGATGAAAAAAAACAGAGTATAGTCCCAGAGAACCGTCGCTGCGCAACTGCGGAATAATCCTCCAGCCCCTGTTACGCATGACAATGTTTCGGGGCTCAGGTTTTCAAGAGAGGCTGGAGATCACGACCACTGAAGCCTCAGGTGGTGGCTGGTTCAGACAGAGCTAGCTTATGCCAGCACGAGAAGTTACCCTTGCCCTTAGGCGGCCCGTAAGTGTGGTAAGGGCTGAGAAGTCCTGGTGTGGACGTCCGGACTTTGACCACCCAACCTTTGCTTAAAAATATCGAATTACGTCAAATAACGGTTCAGAGTAAAATTCTCTCATATACAGGAAATTTTTTAATATAGGCGTCCATTCAGAATTGACTTTTGTTCATGAATGTCGACATCTTCAAAATTTTAAACCAAACCAGAGACAAAAACACAACACACACACACACACACACACACACAATGTAAGCAGCGTAGAAGTGAGACATGCAAATATTCTGGAGGACTAAAACCAAAAAAGTTAAATTCCTCTCAAGTAGGTATAATTACAATAAGACCAGAAAATTTAAGTACTTAAGGTCTCGGTTGTCCTGATGCATCCATAGGGCCTCATCAGGCCTGTCGTACCAATTGACACCTTTTAGGAACGGCCGTTAAGCAAGGGCCAGTGCTGACATAAAGCCAACTTTCGAAAGTCAACCAACCACTGAGGGGACCATAATCAAAAGATCGCTCATCATATTTGCTCCTGAATTGCGAAGGCAAGAAAAGCTTCTAGTTTTGAAGGACGCGTTTAATTAACTTATTCAGCTTTCTATCTAACTAAAAAAAATAATAATAAAGGGGAAAAAAACTGGCTGACGCTGCTCTTCAAACGCCTCTGACCAGCCGCCATTCACCAGACACTTTCTTCTTGTGTTACGAGACACTAAAAAAAAAAAAAAAGTACTCGGACCTCCATTCACAGTAGAGTTTGGAGGTAGGCCTATGCGGAATGGTGAAGATAAGGCGAGGTATAGGTTGCTTTGGCCAACTGGGGAGGGTTATTTCAGTAACCAATTGAGAATGAAATTATTTTGCTCAAAGACACTTTTAAAAAACTCTTTTTCCCCGCCTTTCATAGTTAAGTTTGGTGATAGGACTGAACGAGCGGAATGGTGTAGATCGCGCGTGGAACGTTGATTTGGTCAATTTGGGAGGTTCGTTTCACTAGTTGGTCGTGGATGAAATTAATATTTTGCTCAGACACCTTTAAAACACTCTTACCCCTCCTTTCATGGTTGAGCTCGGTACTAGGCCTAAGAGGAATGGCTTGGATAGGCGTGGTATCTAGTCACTTGGGGGCACTCACTCATTTCTCTAGTTGGTCGAGGATGAAATTAATATTTTGCTCAAGTCCGTTCTCGTGCGTATTATGATTTTAAGGACAAACGTTGCATAACAGAGCCACAGCAACCCAGTTTTTCTGGATTGATCTTCCTTTCCAGCCTAAGCCTTCCCCGGCACGAATCCTGTTGTGCAACACACCAGTTATACGCCATAGTCACTGCGTATTTTAAAATATTAGTTTGTCTTTCCTTTACGATGGCCTTCGGCGGAAAGGGTAGCCCTCCTGCGATTAATCCTTCACTGAGAGATCACAACCTTTAGAAATACCCCTCTCATGTTCCTGTGACAACAAAACAGTCAAGTCAACAATTCACTTTCCCTATGGCATCTCATGAAGGGAAGTGAGAAAGTATAAGCCTAATCACCTTTCATTTTAGTTTCTCTTCTTAATTCACTGTGCCCTGACAAACAATTACAGAACGTACGTTTAATTAATAAGGTTATAACTATTTATTCTCTTCTACTACTCCTCGCCGAAGACCTTATTCTATGATATTTCTTTTAATATGTCTATATTGCCTTCTTAACCCATACTCCGCTAAAACTGATTTAAAAAAAGATTTACTTCGAGTTTTGTTTCTCCCTCATTATGTAAGAAAAGTAGTGAACGCCTTCGAAAAGTCTGTACTTAACACCGGCCAGATTTTTACCATTCAACTCGTAACTCCTTTTTATTAATTTGTTTATTTCTGGAGTAATAATTTTCTAAAAGCCACTGTCAGTATTTTCCTTAGACCAAAGTCAACAGCATTACACCTCCATAAGCACCCATTTAGGAGCTTTTGAGACTACAAAATAATTTTAATAGAACAAGGCTCTTCTAGGAAGCCAAATCGTTCATCATTCGAGCAATCTACTCGTGTAAATTACTAGATGGTGAACTGATAACGTGTATGGCGCACTAAGTCTTCAAAACAGCGTTACCGCACCACATGTAGCTCGGAACGATGTTGATTACCACTAAGGCACCTACTTTAGATCACTCTCTGCTTATTTTTTCAATGCTATCTTGATTTAAGGTTACTTACAAACGAAAACCTGATTGTACATCGTTTGCAGGCGAGAAATATCTTGCTTAAGAGTTAATGTTACTTGATAATACCTTCTGAATTCACTTGCAGGCGAGATATATTGTGCTCAAGATTCAATATTACTGAAGAATATCTTCTGAATTCGCTACAATATCGCTTGGCCCTGATTCTATTTAACAACAGGTAACGCCAATATGAACATCTCTGCCAAAAACAAAGAAAAAAAAACTAGAAAAAAATGTGGAAATAAGGCCCGTTGACGCACCCGTGACGGCAGCATTTGTCATTAAAATACGCCAAAATAAAAAACGGGGTAGAAAGTCTAAAGTCAAGTTGCAAAACCGAAGAAAAGAGGAAGAGGAAAAGTAGGAGAGCTGTTACATAACCCAGATAAACATTGGCTTGAGATGAACCGGAACTGGAGCATCCAAGGAAGTAAATAGATCCGGCTGAAAGCAATTTAATGTGATACGCAAGAGAAACTTGTGCATTTGTGGTAAATGAGCCTTTTTGAACTCCATCTCCGGCTTGTTTCAAAACGGTTTCCCTCGTAAAGGGTAATTCGCACATTTTTTTTTTTTCGCTTCTTTCTTTATTTTGCGGAGGGAAAATTTGACGCGTTACGAGGTGACTTTTGAAGGACGATAGGAAAAGTTTGAGATGATTCATGTTTAGATACATACTTCTATAATATCAAGATATATAGCTACGTATGTTATTTACACCCCATTAAATTCTTTGCATACATGTGAATATGTTATATATATATATATATATATATATATATATATATATATATATATATATACACACACACACACATACATACTCACATATAGTATATAGAATTAACGGACACATTAGCTCGTTTCACATAAATAATGTCTTGACTCACATCGGGATTGAACACCAGTCCCTCGAATGAGAGGTCAGGGCGCTTCCAATTAACTCCCACAGGGTAAAATGATAGTTCCCTGGCCTTTTCTCCGAGAAACTGGGGTTCGATCCCGATGTGAATCACCATATATATATATATATATATATATATATATATATATATATATATATATATATATATATGTGTGTGTGTGTGTGTGTGTGTGTGTGTGTGTGTGTTGTACAGTATATGTATTTTGACTAAGAGTACAAATCTAATGCTTAAAAAAAAAAAAAAAATGCAAACCGCAGCCGACATCATTTCTCTTTGAGACCGATTTTTATCAACCACAATGATTTAAGTGTCGGGACCCAATCGAAATTCTACAGTTTAAGAGGAAACGAATCCGCTTGTTAATAGACTTTCCTGAAGGAATTATTATAATTTTTTGGTGCGTAAGGTTTCGATATTTGATTTCTTGAGTCTGGAACATTTAAGAAGGAAAGAGGGAATATTAAATTTACTAAGCCAAAGGCCAAACTCTGGGATCTATAAGGTCATTCAACGCCGAAAGAGAAACTGAAAGTAAAAGGGTTCTGAAGGTGTAACAGAAAAAAAAACTTCGCAGTTGCACTGAGAAGCAATTGTTAGGAGAGGGTGGAAAAAAAATGGATAAGGAATATGAACGGGAGTACAGTAAAGGGAATGAAAGATGTTGCAGCTAGGGGCAGAAGGGACGCTGCACAAAGCCTTTAGTAATGCCTACAGCGGTGCACTAACGGGATCATCCCCTACGGAATGAAACATTTGAAACAAGGGTCTTTTTTTTTTCCAAAAAGTTTCATTCCTATGCCTCACAAAATTTAATCATCTGTAGACCACAATATTTTCGTGAAACTGTAAACATAACTTTTGGCTAATCTTGCGAACAAAAACAGATAATCTTTAAAAGAACCCGAACAAAAACATAATCTTGGCGGAGGTTGAAAAAAGGTTAGACAAAAAAAAGTCAAGAAGAAACTAATTAGTTCCCTTCCACTGGGCTTCGAAAGGGGAAATTCCTATTTGTCTACGTATGCTTTCGCGACCCTCTATGAAACGTATTATCTTTCAATTAAGACTCCATTGTTGCTAGGCATATCTCACCTGGATTTTAATAGCCTACCGAACCCGAAACTGTCTGACGCGTAAAAAGAACGAGGAGTAGATATGGCGATCTCGAACCGTATTCAGAAAAAGCCAGTTTCTGGAGAATGTGCGCTTCCCGCCGCTCACACACTCATACACATACACCGAGATGCTGACGGTCAATTTGGGAGCCCCTTTATAGCTTCCTAATTCACAGAAAATGACTTCGCGGATGGATTTATGAGCATAATAACAGGTTCTCCGATAATATCACCTGGTGACGAAAGGTAGAAGGTACACTGCCTATACTCAGATGCCGGATAACAATGATAAACTGGCCGTGGTGTCACCTAAAGATCTGATAAGCTCTAATCCCTTCAAGTGGAAGGTAATGAAGAAGGCAAGACCCTCCAGGAGTGCCCGGCCGCTGGACCGGCAAGTGGGCGATTATATACGCTTCTCTGCAAATACGTCAACTTCTTGACTATTATGTAGGCGTCTTTACGTCTTGCGGAAAAAAATATCTTCTTGGGTTAAACCTTTTTCGTGTAGTATTTTTTTTCCCTATCCAGCTGTGGGGATGTCTCTGTCTGGGTTGGTTCTGAACTAAAATGTGCTTTAGCTACTTTATTCATTTATTTAAAATACGATTTATATACCTTTAGTAAATAGTATCTGAGACAAAAGTTATTTTACTTTCTTCAAATTATGAATCTCTGGAACAGGCTCCATCAGTTATTTATCTAACTGCTTTTTAGTTGAACCTTATAACAATCTTGCCTCAGGAGGCCTATGTTCACTACAGTACAAAGCATCAGTTGTTTCTCTCAACTTTAAAGTGTTCGCTTTAAAGTGTTGTCAGCGGAGAAGCCCCACTTCTCTCGTGTTTAGTAGCATTGAACTCACTTTAAACTTTAGGCCAGCCAGCGAACCTCTACGTCAGAAAATAATCGTATCCCATTTCCTTTTTGGGTTTTCACCTGCAGACTTGTAGTTCCATCGCCTTTTAACTTTTTCTTAATCGGATCATGTTGTCAGTGATAACGAGAGAGAGAGAGAGAGAGAGAGAGAGAGAGAGAGAGAGAGAGAGAGAGAGAGAGAGAGAGAGAGAGAGTAAACTAGGAATATTCAGACTCAAAATCTCCGCCTGTGCTAGTCATCATTCCCCAAAAAGACTTCTTTTTCCCAGAAAATACACTTACTGACCGACAATGATAACCTCCCGGGTAGAGATAGATGAATAAACCAAAGTTTTATCTGTTAATTCTCTAATTCATTATACTAAATAACATTATCACAACAGAATGAGCGGACGGACAAAATAAAGTTGACGAAAATGCCCTGTTAAATACCGACCCGCGGAAATGAATGATTCCGTGGTATTCCTTAAGGGACTGAAAATGAGAAAACTTGATTGGCTTCCAACTGGCCATTAGAATGTTTCGGATGTTATAGTCTACATCTTCAATGTCGTCATAAAAATGAAGGCGTTTTATTTGTCTAAGTCTTGCGTACGGTAGCCATTAAGAACAAGACACTCGTTAATTCGACAAGAAAAGTATATCAACCAATTCACATGGTCAATCTTAGTTAGGACAAAACTAGGTCCCAAAATATTGTAATTCAATTCATTGACTGCAGTAGTATCATTATACACAAAGGCATACCAGTATCAGTTCCGGCTATCTCTGGAATCGCTGCCTAGCTATCGGGCTACATACACGATTCTTTAGCATTTTTTTTTTCAATGCGATGAATGTCCTGGGTTCCTTAACATCCGATTCCTTCAATTTTCTCTATTGAGGATGTTCCGCTTCAGTTACCCATTGCACTACCATTCTTTTCTTCCATAGAATCAAACACACGGTACACTCTCAGAGTTCAGGCCTTGACTAAATGTAAATAAAGGCGTAAAATAGTTGTCCCTTCATAATAAGTTTTCACCTTTAAGGGCCCCTTACACTGAACGATTGAACGACTGTCGTTATCGACACACACTATTCAGACAGTATGAAAGATCTCCACACCGATTTCAGTCTGAACAAAGATTTTATCTGAAACATGGCATCATCTCTAGACGAGACAAACACGTACATTGAACGACCTGTGTATGACAAACTTAGTCGCAATCCAGCAACCTGGTCGTGACAGATTCCAGCTGAGATCTTTCAAACCACGAAAGTCCGCCCACTTTTGATTTCAGACAATCCCATACACAGTGTTTTTGCGAACGATACAGACAATCGTTCAGCGTATGGGACCCTTTAATGTCATCCAACGAAAAACCATTTCGCCGAGCGGTGATTAGCGATGTTGAATCTGAGTTTGGCTGTAGTGTAGACCACCTTTTGACCACTCTCCGTTCAAATCAGTATTACGATAGGAGGAATTATGCTAGGTAAGAAGATTTAGGAAAATGAGTGTCAAGTACCTATAAATATAATGCCTTCACAATTGTGAAATAAGAAGTGGAATTTAATTACGAGTTCTTAAAATTCTCTGTCGGTTAAAAGTGGTAAGACTGGGCAAAGTAGTCAGCAGCCTTAAACATTCAGAATGTTTATGCCTAAAACAATTGTCTCTATGGGCAAATTTAATGGTTTTAGATACGAGACGAAATCGGTTAAGACTTGGAGTGAATTTATTAAAAAAAATTAATTGGTAGCCTACTAATTTTAAATAAAATTACTCAATTTCTCTTTGAAATGGACTTCTCATCTCTGAAGATTTTTTTTAAACAATATGACAGCCAAAATACTGACTTTTTAAAGACTTGAGAGATTTCATTCAAAGGCATCTTCCTTGTGTGTAACATAACCTGACATATGCCTTTTCTTAACAATTGATTCCTCTCCCTCATTCGTTAAAAATTATATGCTACATAGTTAATCGAGAACCTCTCCAATATTTCTTTGACACCCAAAATTTTCAAATTCTGAGTTTCCCTGCCTTTTACAAGCATACCACCTGGTAAAACCCCATTTCTGGCTTTTCCAAAGTGATTAGGTAATGAGTCAGTCCAACCGAATATTTTTTTCCCTTTGTCTTCGTACAGAGTCCATAGTCAACAGTCATTTGTAGCTCGGTCTCAATACTTTTTCTGATCCATGTAGTCAATCACTGCATCAATTCATGCTAGCCGACACGATATATATATATATATATATATATATATATATATATATATACCTATCTATATATATAATATATATATATATATATATAATAGATATATATAATATATATATATATATATGATATTGTATTTCAGTCTTTCAAGCATTTAAGAAAAAATTCAATCTTCCTTCATAACCATACTCGCTTTCAAATGAACCTCATGCGGGGCTGGATCATGCACATTTGAAGCATCAAGAGTGAATCAAAATTTTTCTCTGCTTTGTGCACAAGTAATATTTCCGTCGGTCTGCAGATCCATGCCACAAGACATTAGATGATCCAGTCAACACAGAATATAAAGGTTGTGCTGATTATTTTACTGTATTGTAAAGGAAGGTAACGACTTGCGAATGGTACCATATAGCAATATTTCTGTGCTATTTAGAAGATATTTCCTTTCCTAGGGATACATAAAAATGTATAATTATTATTATTTTAATAATCAGGGACTATGAATATTTGGTTTAATGAGGATCAGGCAAAAAGAAAGATAAACCAGTCATGTTATTTTACACTGAAATAAAAAAATATATGAACTAGATATTTCAATAGCTGTCAGTTCCACCATGCGAGCACTTGAGCAAGGAAGTCTTCCCCGGGCCCCTAAACCCCAACTCATTGACGTAAAGGGAA
>NC_061089.1:56029629-56067129 GCF_015104395.2 Macrobrachium nipponense
GCAAAAGGCAAGTTTTGGGGCTTTCTTTTGCATATCCTTGTTCAAAATTCTAAATACATGTACGTATATTAAAGCTGGGTCTTGTTTAGTTCAGAATATATAAATGAAAAACCTGTATGTTTCCTAAAAACACTAGTAAAACATCATATAAACTTATCAAACCAAGCTTCATATAAGAAATAGACTTTCCTTACATTAACCCTTGAATTATTGATGTACGGAATTCTGTTTACAGGTAGATGTAACATAAATTAAAGCCAAAATATTTCAAAAGTAAATTAACTGTAAAAAACTTTGAGTACAACATTAAATATACTTTAATAATCTCTATATAGATCTTTAAAATCTATAAAATTAACAGTATATACATAATGCTAAGTGAGAAAACTTTTAGCTGTCAAAAATAATAATGGAATGTATACAAAAGGAAAATATCACCATCAGTAATCAAAGAGAGATCTCATAACTGATGGAAAATGCTTAATGACGACACAAAATAAAAGACTGCTCTAGAAAACTAGAATACCCACAAACAAGGAACATTAATTGCATAAAACAACATTGCATCATGACTTAAACCACATTAATTAGATTAAATATTTGAGCATGAAAAATGTCTTCATAGACAGTTGATTATACACACACACCTCACAACCATGAATCCACTTTCACTCGCTGCTTAATATTGGTAACATAAATTTCAGTATTTTACGAGAAGGTTCTCTGAATACTAGCACTGTACGTCAGATTTAAATTGGGGATATTTACAGTTATATCTATTATAAATGCAACCAGCTGTACAGTACTGCAGCTAAATTTCACTGTTATACTCACCATGTTGGTTCACAACCACTGGAGAGAGAAATTGCACTTACTTTTCAACCTTTATCAATCTTGCATGTATGTCACACAACTGGAGAATCTTGATTATAAGTAAATAGTACATATAACTATAACTATGGGAACATCAACATTTTCTTCATGATGTAATATGTCACTTGAGACTTCCCATACTTGTATAACTGAGGTTCAGAATGAATGTATGCTATGCTACAAAGTTGAGTCACACTATGTACAATAAGGTGTTCATAAGTTGGCACCAAAAGCACATTTAAAATGAGACCAGTTCAGCATTTGTTTCCCACTGAGGAACTCATGCAGTTTAAGACCAGTCCTCTGTTAGAAAGTTCATTCAGTTTAAGACAAGTCTTCCACTTGAAGATTCATCCAGTTTAAGATAGTCCTCCACTGGGAAGTTCCTGATCACCTACAGAAGCTCATCACTCTTCTCTGTGACAACATTGTAGTAACTGTGGTCAGGGAAGCGATCCAGTTCAATATACTCCACCTCTGAAAGGAGAAGACCCTCGAGTGTGTGGACTAGCTCAGTGAAACATGGTCTCTCCTTTGGATCCTTATCCCAACAGTAATACATGATGTTGTAAATCTGTAATAATAAAATAGATTCATTACAATTTGCTTGATAGTCTGATAACAGTACACTTAAGTAAAAAGACAGATCTCAACTAATACAATAGTTTTCTATAACAAGAAGACTAATATCTGAAATTTACCAGCATCCTTAAAATTGAATTATAAAGTAAATTAAAAAATGAAAAAAATAAAATTTTCACTCTAGTACATACAACTAATTACAAGACATGTACATTAGTAATAATGTATGTTTTTCAAGATTAAAAGCCAAAGTGTCCAAAGCTTCCATTCCTTTCAAAAGTAGTCTTTCAAATAGAATATTTTGGGAAAATTTATCTATGAGTGTGAAAACCATAATTAATAATAAAAACATTTGGCTATACGTAATCTATAAAAGCATACTAATATGTAGAAAATAGTTTAATTCCTCATGGTTCAATTGACCAATCCAGAAATATAATTTATTTCAATAACATTCCTGGGCAAAGTATCTTCATATCAAAATTAACATCTTTTTCAGGAGGAAAGCATGTAAGCATCACAACAAAAGTCCCTTTATTTCCATACAATAAATTAATTTCATTTGGACTGCCTATGGCTAAGATGACATAGCATTATCCATAATGTCTTTTTTATCCTAAGTCTAATATGTATTACCTCTCTTCTACAGTGATCCGGTTTCTCCAGCCGATAACCTTCTTTAACTCTCTTCATTACCTCAGCAGCTCCTAAACCAGGATAGGGAGTTGAACCTGAAAGGAAGATAAATGTGAATTATAGAATTTTAATGTCTTTTTACATGAAATACTGGAAAGTTTATATTTTCTATCTCACTAAAATTACCATAAACATTACCTTAGTAGCATAACTTTGAGGAAAAATGAGGAACTTTAGATCTGGTGATTTTGAAATGGTGCATGCAATTCAGTAAAAACAATTTAAATCGAATTAGTAGGTGCATCAGTGACAAGACACATTCTGCTAATCATGGTTCTTAAAGCTACTAATAACCTCTGTAACTTTTAAGTTTTTTAAGAAATCATTCATCCTTAACTAGTTTGAAATGTACTAACTGGACCTTATCCTTTATTATTATCATTATTATTATTATTATTTAATTTTTTTTTTTGCTCTATCACAGTCATCTAATTCGACTGGGTGGTATTTATAGTGTGGGGTTCCGGGTTGCATCCTGCCTCCTTAGGAGTCCATCACTTTTCTTACTATGTCCGCCGTTTCTAGGATCACACTCTTCTGCATGAGTCCTGGAGCTACTTCAGCCTCTAGTTTTTCTAGATTCCTTTTCAGGGATCTTGGGATCGTGCCTAGTGTTCCTATGATTATGGGTACAATTTCCATTGGCATATCCCATATCCTTCTTATTTCTATTTTCAGATCTTGATACTTATCCATTTTTTCCCTCTCTTTCTCTTCAACTCTGGTGTCCCATGGTATTGCGACATCAATGAGTGATACTTTCTTCTTGACTTTGTCAATCAACGTCATGTCTGGTCTATTTGCACGTATCACCCTATCCGTTCTGATACCATAGTCCCAGATGATCTTTGCCTGATAGTTTTCTATCACTCCCTCAGGTTGGTGCTCGTACCACTTATTACTGCAAGGTAGCTGATGTTTCTTGCACAGGCTCCAGTGGAGGGCTTTTGCCACTGAATCATGCCTCTTTTTGTACTGGTTCTGTGCAAGTGCCGGGCATTCGCTTGCTATGTGGTTTATGGTTTCATTTTTCGTATTGCACTTCCTACATATGGGAGAAATGTTATTTCCGTCTATCGTTCTTTGAACATATCTGGTTCTTAGGGCCTGATCTTGTGCCGCTGTTATTATTCCTTCAGTTTCCTTCTTTAGCCCTCCCCTCTGTAGCCATTGCCATGTGTCATCGTTGGCTAGTTCTTTAGTCTGTCTCATGTATTGTCCCATGTATTATTATTATTATTATTATTATTATTATTATTATTATTATTATTATTATTATTATTATTCATTATTATTACATACATATTATTATTCAGTAGAAGAAACCCATTTATATGGAACAAGCCCACAGGGACCATTGACTTGAAATTCAAGCTTCCAAAGAATATGGTGTCCATTAGGAGGAAGTAAGATATACCCCACTTATTAAGAAAGAAAAAATAAATTACTTGATATATTCATACATAGGTAAAAATGTATTAAAATGCAAGGAGAATAGTACTAGGGTAGTAATGCATTACATCTTCACTTGAACTTCTGAAGTTGCAGTTGCACGAAATCCTCTGGGGGACTGTTCCACAGTCCAACAGTATAATTAATAAAGGACCACTGGAACTGAGAGGTTTGACAGTGAGTCACAGTTACTGGATATTGGTGCTGCTATTCAGTGACTCTGGTTGCTCTCAGCAGATAAAGGGGATCAGGGATCAATGGTGAATGTGAAGGATCTGCTACTATACAAAAAAATTATAATCCTCAGCTATTAGATTCAACTTTTGTTCCTTAAATTTTGTCTTCATTAATATAATGTGCGATTTCCAAGAGTGAATGCGACAGCTTGGGCCCTGACTTCTTAACTGAACAATCTCTTGGTTAATTTCAAGCCTTTGATCCTATTCATACTCTGTTTTAAGTATGTATTTTAAAGTCCTCTGGTAGTATTTCTGCCCCACTACTCTTAAGCAGTTACACAACACATGCTGAGACCATCACTACACGAAACAATGGCTGATATGTTATAAGTGGCAAGTAGGATAACGTACTGCTCATCTACAAATATACACCCACAAGAGAGTTATAAGGCTTGCAATTTCAAAGACTAGCCAGCACAGTTTGAAATAAGGTTCTTCTCTAGGAAATTCCATTTCACCATGCATATCCTTATCCTGAGTAGTTTCACATACTCTCTACACATTCACCTCCCTCCCCAGATACCGTGAATAAATCATATCTTACCTAGCTCTACATATTATTATGAGAACTCAGTAGTTATTTATGACCACTAGTACCATATTGTAGGGAGTTTGCAATTCCCATGAGGTGTTATATGCCACTGAGGGAAAGGAATAAGCAGTGGCTTCACCCATGTTATTTTAGTCCACAACAGACTTAACTTCATGTCACTCTACCAACAGAAGAAGTCTGGATCACAACCTTACTTACAAAACGACAAAACCACACAAACCACAACAGATGTACTACATATATAGGTATGTATATCCTGTATTCATAAGAAGAAGACTTCAATGATCATCAAAAGGATATACTCTATTCACAGTCAAACTAGCTCGTCCACATGGAAAGCATATTTTCTACATCATCATTAGATTTCTGTCAGGCACTTAGATAACTCTTGTCAATATCCTTATTGTACTATGAATCAATAAAAGCTCACCTCTTCATGTGAGATAGACATTCACTGGAAGTGGAAAAGAATCTATGCATATACATCTGGAGAAATATTTTCAAGGTAGTGCTGAAGTTACCTCACAATCACATGAGTGAAATGCATGCATAAGCAAAGCAAGATTACAAGTGGAGAAAATGATACAGAAATCCTCTCTTCTCTTTAGGCTGTGCGTAACAATGCTAAGCCTCTTCATCTTTCAGATGTTTCCAGGAATAAAGCTGTACAATAGCTACCCCTTCAATTTTTTTCCTGTACAAAATATATCTTACATCACATCATATGAACAATAACAATATATACTATGCTAGTAACAAGACACATTTATTTTTTTAAATAAAAACTGAAAAGAATTCAACTTACCTAGGGTCACAATCTCCCAAAGCAGAACTCCAAAGCTCCATACATCTGATTTTGTTGTGAAGATATTGTCAAAGAGTGACTCAGGAGCCATCCATCTGGAAAACATGGGAAAATTAGGCAAGACTTTCCAGTTAAACTTGAAAAAGCTATCAAGACAATTCTGGGTCAATTTACCTCTAGGGTTCCCATTTCAAGAGTAAATTGTTTATGGTAATTGAAAGTACTGGCAACATTTTAAAAGCAAATCACCTACAAAAAGTATAAGAAAATGGCAAAAGGTTTTCATTTAACCCTATATGTATTTACATTAATGGTTCTCAATTTCGAAAGTTTTGTGGAGAATTCCAACCTCAAAAATATTATTTCTTCTGTAATTACACAGTATACATTAATACTGTGACAATTTCATGTAAAAAAGAAAATTATTTATGTTGTAAATAATTGATTTCTTTTAATGATAAACCTTTCCTGTGATCAGAATTTTAGCTTGAAATTTACCAAAATTTACAGATGGAGTATTTCCAAGTTACAAAAAGCAACATCATTTAAATGAGCTCTACTATAATCAGTGTAGGTTTAATTCATAGTCAAGGGTCATTTCGCTTATGAAGATTTAAATATGAATTCATGTTTTTATTGAACTGAATTTTAAAATTCTAAATATTATAATGTATTATAATATTTAGAATTTTAAGATCAACAAAGACCTGAGGTTGCGAAGCCAATAAGAAACATTATTTTATTGAGAAACACTCTTCACTACTGAGATAATAAACAAAATATAAATATTGAATTGTGATCTCCTCACTGAAAAAAAATACAGATAAAAGTAAAAGAAGACGCTGTGTCATCTTGAAAAAGTTCTGCATTAATGTGTGTGCAATTTTAACATCTGGTTTATAAAAAAAAAAACTCACTTTCCATAAACATGAACAAAATATTACGATAAAAGCGTATGATGACTTGCAACCTTCACGATCATGAAAGGATAAATGTAGGAGCTAATGTTTTCGAGAGTTATCAGTACTAAACTCAGATAATAGCACATTTCATCCTACTTCTCCAAGGACCCCTTTCCTCCTGTTTGTAATGAAGGTAGCTTCCAAAAGTCCCTAAATTTAACTTTCAAATACTAACTATGTTTCTAGCTTTTAATATTGTTCTGAGAAAACTCATTATGTACTGTACAATAACAGAAATAACCATTAAAACATTATAATATTGAGTTTTTAATATTCTTCTGAGAAAACACTTTATGTACTGTACAATAACAGAACTAACCATTACAACATTATAACTTTGAGTCATTTGTTATGTGAATTACTAATACTACACCTTGTACACATTCACATTTATTCCCTGAAAATTTTAACTTCTTCCTCCTATTCCTGTGTTCAATAGAAAACAAGAAACAGTTTAACAGTTTCTTTTTTGTTAAAATCATCGTTAATCATGATAATGCTCCTATGAAATACCAAAGCAACACTGAACGTGAATACCTTGAGTCCAGCTCAGGTTTCTATATCCAAGTCTACATTGGAACATAACCAATTTTCTTAGATTTCACTATAATACTTCTTACCTTATGGGTAACCTGCCATCACTTTTACGGGCATATATGTGATTGTTGGCAACATCTCGAGCGAAGCCAAAGTCAGCTACTTTGCAGATTTTGTCTTCTCCAACCAACACATTACGGGCAGCTAAGTCCCGATGGATAACCTGCAAATTGCATAATACTAGTAAAATTTTCTCTCCTGTATTGAGGAACTGTAAGAACATTTATGCTTGAACTCTCTAATATAACTTTAATATATGTACAGCATTTTGATCATCTGGAATTACATTGGGTATTTTAAATTTGTGAAAAGTATTAACTGAGAAATTGTGCTATATTAACAACATTTATGCTGCAATATCTTATACGTACTGTATTTCATTCAGTATATGCTTAATTCAACTTACACAATAATGCTATATATGTAATGAAGTTTAAACTAATTTTCCTCCAAAATTTGAATTTAGTATCAAGTAAAAAAATAAAAATTACAAATTTTGCTTCCTTTGCAACTGGATAGGAAACACTCCAAGTTCTGGAGAGAGATTCTATGTTTTCTATGAAATTTCCATTTACTTACATCATTCCTTGCTAGGAACTCCATTCCTCTGGCTATCTGGTAAGTGAAGAGGGTGAGGTCCCTTGGAGTTAGGGAGGACGACGCTCCATGTAAGTTATTATAACTAGCATCAGCTCTTGAAGCTCTTAAGTAACTCTGTAGTTTACCTCCAATCATGTACTCCAGGATAATGAAAATAGGGTCTGTAAAGTAGCATTATCACAAGTGTTGTAAGAGTTGTACAGTAAGTTCAGTTCTCATGTCTTTAAAATTAGATAAATACACATATTACACATATGGTACGTATTATCTTTGTAAAGTCTGTTAACTAAAACTGATTACTATACTTGTAAATAAATAGATTAAAGTAACACCAGCAACAGGATCTACACAGCATGATCATTAAACATAAAAAGGGTTAATAATGTTCTAAATACTAATGTCATTACAACAAGACCTCATAAAGTCACTTTAATCAATAAATATTAGCTGTAAAGTCACTTTAATAAATAAATATTAGCTATAATTACAAATTCGTTTATGTAAAACCAAACTGCATGTTCATTTGCATACCACATACTTCAGTGATCTCAAATTAATTTTTCATATACTACATCATGAACAGTGAACTGCGAAAGACTGTGATCATCTTATAGAACTAACAACCACATGAGTTTTTAGATGATTTACTGGTTAAATCAAGAGTGAAAAACGAAATATTATTTTTTATGTTATGAAAAAGTTAGGGTTCATTTAATGTCTACAAAAATAATCTTGAATTATTTTCCATGTAACACCAGCAAAGAAAATCTCCCGTACACAGGGTGACTATTTCACCTCCTCTGGAAATCTCCGATATAGAATAAAAAAATTTAAGATTCCAAGTGCATCATTAATATCTCACATGCAATCTTCAGTTATGCTATTTTTTTTTAGTCATGTGTCTAAAGCTAACAGTCCAAACACTTTTACAAAATGCTCATCAATATTTTTACATCATTGGAAGCCATCATTTTTGTTTCTTTTACATATTTCTATAAAGAACATTCCTATCAACTTGTAAATTTGAAATAAAAGCATAATGAAAAGTAACTTGCCATTCATTTGATTTATTAGAACTTGTCCATGAGTGTTTAGAAAACAACTTGTTCAGGTACTTCTATTAAAATAATTCAAGATTATTTTAATAGAAGTACCTGATATGTATAAGATCTCGTTTCTCTCTCTAAAAAACATGATGAATAACAAAGAAAAGACAAAAGAGAGGTTAAAGTAAGAGAGATGTGGTGAGAAATTCTTTACCTTTTTCTGAGCAGCAGCCCAAAAGTGAGACCACATTAATATGTTTCCCAAGATTCTTTAGAACCTTCAACTCCTGTATGAGATCTCTACGTTCTCTATCTCCTGCACATTCCTTCAGGGTTTTAACTGCTACCAGCATGGGGCCCTTGGGACTCATTCCCACAGCTTCACATTTCCATACCTTGAAAAGGGGAAGAAGCATAAGATGTGATACTTCAAAATACAATATTTTCCATTTTGTACTGTATCTCCAAGCTTTCAGTAAGGTACTTACAATTTTATTAACTAATATTCAACACACACATAAACACAAGCAAGCTTTTCAGTTGCAAATAAATTTTAAAAAACTGATAAGAGTGTATATAAAAAGCTTATAGTTATCGCAAAATAAGTCCATCTGTGACAAAAAATAAAAAATCAATAAGTAAGTATATCCCAAAATAACCATAAAGATGCAGGATGTTTCGGATTGAAATAAAGAAAAAATGTAATTTACTGTTGCAGCTCCTCGTGGTGGTGGTTCCCAATAGTAGTTAACAGCAACCTTTTCAAGGGTCCTGCATGAAGTGGGAGTTTCATCTCTTCCCATAAGCCATTCAATACTTCAATTTTGACCTTAGCCTAATTAGCAACAATACTGGGAGAGGTTATGTGGGTGTGGAAATCTCACCAAATGTCCAATATGCATTGTCTTGTCCTTTCCTTCCCTACCCTGATAACTGTTGACTGATCCAAGCAAATAAATAATTAAGATGCTTAAATGGATGTCATCTAGTTACTGGATTATCAAGGCATTAGCCAAATCATAAAGGAGTTTACATACAGGAAATACTGTACTTCTCTTGATTTGATAGAGGTGGCTGTGATTACATAACAGCACTGCAAACAGCAGCCAACTAAATGATTCAGCTAGAAACCATACAGTGCTTATACCTAGCAAATGAGTGAGTCACTCCTTGACTATCTAATACCAGAACACTTCCTATTCTTCCTTGGCTACCTAGTACCAGAACACTAACTGTTCTTACTGTTCAATTCTTGTTCTAAGATGCACAACAACTGTCAAGGTTTTGATAACAGATGAGTGACACAAGGCAAGATTCTGGAAAATGGGAATGAAGCGTATTTTATAAATAGGAACCGATTACTGACCTCCCATAAAGGCACATATTGCGTACAATAATGCAATTAGAACAACTAATGCAGCTGCTGGTTTCTATCACTAGTAAATTCAACTCTGCTCTCACAAGTGGATCAATTATGCTTGTTTGCTTCCCGAAATGCCACGTTGGGAATGTTAGTTTCATCATGCTCTCTCTCTCACTCTCTCTCTCTTATATCCAAGCCAATGGCTCAATTTCTGCCAGAAGGCTGCATTGCTCCACTTCTTTTTGCCAATGGCCATAGCAAGTTGCCAAGTTGAAAGCACCACTTGATCCACTTCTTTTCAAGATATGCAGTAAAGAGATCACAAATCAAGACAAAAATCCTAAATCCTTGTAATACGGCGTAGCAACATTCTGGGATACCTACTGATGGTAAGCCTAGGATTCTTTCATAAAAAAATACCAGTAATATTGCTGATAAGAAGAGAAAATACAGAATCATGAAAACGAAACGAAACGAGTTACACAGTGTTATATTACCGAAACATCATACCCACCTGGCCGAAACAACCTTCTCCCAGAATTCCTACGAATTTCAGGTGATGCCGAGGGAACTCCCAGCAATCTTTTTCGGAAGGAGCAACTTCACTCAGTTTCCTTTTCTGTTTGAAAATTAAAAGTATCTGATCACCAGATGTTGCCATTTCTATTCATTTATCATATAACCCAATATCTATGACTTACTTGGGTGTTATTCAACATACGAATGAATGATTTCGAATTATATGACATCGTGATAAGTGTTATTCAAAAAATAATAGTTATATATAAAAAGAAATTATAAAAAAATGGAAAAAATCTATGTGCATGCTATGGGATCTATATAGTAAATTCAGAAACAGTCAAATTTTAAAGTTCTCACTTGAATGGCTTGGCTTGCGTGAAATTTGTAAAAACCACAAACTGACTTACATCTGTTTCATTCCCAGTTCTGACGTCATCTTCATACTTATTGCTCTGTGCTCGTTTCCGGAAGAGGGCCATCATCGTGAGACGGCTACTGCCTGATTTATTCCTTCGAGGTGGAACTTGAAAGGTAGAATCCTCCTCAGCCTTTTCAGTGTACACAACCACACTCTCCTGAGGGGAAAAAGTTCGAAAAGTAAACAACCATACTTTTCTAAGGAAAAGAAACAGCTTCCAAAAATGAAAGGTTAAGTAATTATAGTGATTCATCATCTAGGAGAAGTTTATGACCTCTGCCAAATTTATATATTATATATATTATATATATGTATATATATATATATATATATATATATATATATTTATATTTACTTATAATATTAACTGAATTGTTTGTTTGCGTGTTTGACTTTGTGTCCATGTTTGTTATTAGCCAGAAATTATGTGTCGCTTTGGTATTATAAGCCATATAATGGCTAAGAGTCGACGAGCATTAAATCTACAATACATTATCAGAAAAAGGGACAAAAATAATTTAATCACATATTCTCATTCACTGGAAAATAATTTTTTTAATGAAGTAATTATTCAGCATATATATCAGAGCGTCAGTCACTGGAGTGGCGATCTCCCTGCCAAGTCTGTGACCTCGGGCGGCCATATTGAAAGGTCTCGATCCAGCTCATAGCACTACGTATACCTTATTACTATTATTATCTTTACTGTTATTTTTTTAATTTTTACTATTATTATTAACTTTTTATTTTTTAGTATTATCTTTACCATTATTATTATTATTATTATTATTATTATTATTATTATTATTATTATTATTATTATTATTATTATTATTTTTGACCCAACCTCACAGAGAAAAATGACAAAAACTGGTTGGTTTAAGAACTCCAACCACTAGGGTTAGGGTCTCAGCATCTGTTATTGGATCTCAGCAGTGTCTAGCATAAATGGCTCCTGTAAATTAACGAACTTTCCTTGCATACAGTCACCAAACAATAAGTAAACAGTAATGTACAAATACTAAACACTTACATTCACAATACACTAGCACTTACTAAACACTCACACTTTACTACTATACACTCACCAAACACACACACTATACATTCACTAAACACTCACACTTACTACGCACTCAAACACTAAACACTCATTAAGTATTCACTAAGCACTCTATACACTATACTCTCACTAAACCCTAAACATTCATAAAACACTAGTTACTCACTAGACCCTAAACACTCATTAAACACTGAACAGTCAATGGACATTCACTAATCACTCATTAAACAGTCACTAAACACTTGCACACTAAACATTCACTAAACAGTATAATTCACAAGACATTTGCTAAACACTCACTAAACATCAATTGAATACTTACTAAACATTCACTAAACACTAACATTAAAAAACATTCATTAAACCCTAAACACTAACTAAACATTCACTAATTACTAACATTCAATAAATATTCACTAAACTCCAAACACTCACTAAACACCTACACACTAAAAAGTCACTAAACACTCACTAAATATTCATTAAAGATTAATATGCACTAAACTTTCACTAAACCCTAAATACTCAGTAAACAGTTACACACTCTAAGCATTTACGAAATTCTAAACATTTACAAACATTCACTGAATACATACACACTAAACACTAACATGCATTAAACCTTCACTAAACCCTATACACTCACTAAACACACTAAACCCTAAACACTCACTGAATACTTTACACACTAAACATTCACTGAACACTTACTTGAATTGAACCTTTATTAACCTCTAAACACTTACGCACTGAACATTCACTTAACCCTAACCCTCACTGAACATTCACTGAATACTTACACACGAAACATTCACTAAACACTAACATTCACAAGACATTCACTAAGCACTCCCCGAATGCATACACACTAAATATTCACTGAGTACTTACACAATAAACATTCACTAACATTCACAAAATATTCATTTATCCCTAAACATTCACTAAACAGTTACTGAATACTTACATACTAAACACTCATTAACATTCACAAACCTTTTACTAAACCCCAAAGGCTGAATACTTGCACAATAAATATTCACAAAACTCACTGAATACTGAATATTTGATAGTTACATTAAGCATTCACTGAATACTTACAAAGCAAACATTCACTAAACCTTAACCCAAACATTCTCTAAACCCTAAACTAAACATTCACTAAACACTCATAAACATTAACTAACTACTTACTCACCAAACCCTAAAAATTCATCAAACACTTTCTCATTAAATATTAACGATAAAAAAAGAATTCACAGTCGCACTAATCCCTGTTCAGACCTTTAAAAATGGCTGCAAGGCTATGCAGCGCCGCCCTGGTGGAAGACCACCGAACTACATAGTACTGGTATAGAGATCACAACTCCAGGTATATACCCAAATACACTTATAGCAAATATTCAATTCCATTTGCTCTACACATGTGAATATACATAAAACTAATATACAGTAATTCCTCGCTAATGGCCATATACAGGAATACAAAATAATACAACCAAACTGTAATACTCACCTTGGCTTCAGCTCTGGCCTTCCTCCTCTGAATCCTTCTCCAGTAAAAGTAAAGCGCCAAAGCCAGGGGCGATATACTAGCTATCAGCACGATGGGCACGACGGTTAAACTTATATCTCCCTCAGGAGCTTCTTCAGCGCCCTCTGAGACTGACCCGTAATCTTCGTTGTTGAGGCTACCAGAGTTCCCGCCGACCACCCGAAGGTCTTGGCTGTTATTCCTGTCGCTGTTGGGCTTCGACTTCGGTATGGAGGTACCGGAAGTCTCTGAAGGATATTCCACGGACACCGTGTTGGTGATGGTGGAGGTGCTGGTGCTGGTGCTAGTACTAGGCCTAGGAGGTAAAACCACCAAGAATACGTCTTCTGGTGAAATTCCACCACGGCTGCTGGCTTTTACAGTTAGTGTGTAGTTTTGGTTCTAGAAAAAAAAAAAAGGGGAGATAAGAGATCCGTTTTCATGTTAAGAACAATTATGTTAAGAATTTGTGGTATATAAGAACTTGCCGCTTCCACTAGAAAGGATTATAGGCAATGAAATTTAGGAATGTGAATAATTATTGTAAAATACGTTTTGGAATTGCAATATAAAATCTAGGCCTCAGGCCAAATGCTGGGATCTATGAGGTCATTCAGCGCTCATAGGAAAATCAACAGCTAAGAAGGTTTTATAGGTGAAAAGTTAAGTATATCTTAGTTTTACCAGACCACTGAGCTGATTAACAGCTCTCCTAGGGCTGGCCCGAAGGATTAGATACTTTTACGTGACTAGGAACCAATTGGTCACCTAGCAACAGGCCCTACAGCTTATTGTGGGATCCGAACCACAGTTATCCGAGAAATGAATTTCTATCACCAGAAATGAATTCCTCTGATTCCGCGTTGGCCGAGCCTGGATTCGAACTTCGGACCACCGGGCTGGCAGCCGAGAGCGAAAACCACTCGTCCAGCGAAGAACTTTTAAAGGTGAAACAGAAGGATAACATCGCAGTTGCACTATGAAACAATTATTACGAAAAAGTGAGAAGTAAGATGGAAGAAAGAGGTACAGTAAACGGAATGAAAGAGGTTGCAGCTAGGGGCCGAAGGGAGGCTGCAAAGAACCTTAAGTAATACCTGTGTGCACTTTGTGACACGTGCACTAACAGCATTATTCCCCCCACCCCAAGCGCCCCACGGGGAGAAATAAGTTTTTAGCCGTCAAGAAATAAATGTTGTCCGGAAAAGAAATCACTGAAATAGATGAAATGTTTGGTAAGGTATCGTGGACGTTCAAAGATCACGTTAACTTTCGTACTACAGCAGTGAGACGAGTGGCAATTTATCTAGACCAGTGATTCCCAAACTTGACCTTACAATCTCATGAATCCCAGCCGAGGACTCCAGCCAATCAAAAGTTCATTATCATACCGGGATACCCAGTAAATTTAATATTTTCATATTCCTCTTACAAAGTAAGTATAAGCATATGTATAAAATAGTTTCAATATTTTTTTATTGATTTAAAGTCAATGCAAAGTAAAATTGGTGAAAACAACCACAATTTTTTCATCGTGTCGCTGACCCCCTAGGTCCTTCTCCTGGACCCTCAGGGGTCAGCGGACCCCAGTTTGGGAACCACTGATCTAGACCACGGTATATTGATAACTCAATTTGACTATAACGTCCATGCCGATCAGTGGTGTGATTCAAAAGTGACTTCTTGAGGCACAAGGTCAATGGACTTGCCTGAATTTATGAGATGGTGAAGCCGATCTCACAGACTAAAGTTCCTTAAAACAATAAAAGTAGTTGGCTGGTGTTTGAGACAAAAATCGCTCATTAAAATTAAAGACCGTCGGGTGGCGTTCAAAACAATTTAATAGCAACTTTTCATTTCTAAAAGACTTTATTTGGGTTACGGCCAGGGATTATTTACTGACTGTGAGAGATCTAGCACAGTCCTATGAAAGAAAAAACCTTTCCACTTCGAACATGAAATGTAAAGCATTCTCTTACAACCTTAAACAAGTAAAAAATGCGCCAAAGTTTCTTCGGCGTAATCGCGTTTTCTGTCAGCGTATAATGCTGTACGAAACTTTCAGCCACGGCCGGTGGTGGTCTGTATTGTTGGTGCCTATAGCGGTGCCAGAACCACGGTTATGGCTAACTTTAACCTTAAATAAAAATAAAAACTAATGAGGCTAGAGGGCTGCAATTTGATAAGTTTAATGATTGGAGGGTGGATGATCAGCATACCAATTTGCAGCCCTCTAGCCTCATGGTTTCTAAGATCTGAGGGCGAACAGAAAAAGTGCGGACGGACAGACAAAGCCGCCACAATTGTTTTGTTTATTTATTTATTTTACAGAGAACTAAAAGGGACTGAGTAACACCACTGACTTCCAAACTCGTCTAAATTTTTAATTCATTCATCCATATGTAAAATCTAACGTATATAAAACCATATATGCTTTCCTTCACAATCTAAAGATGATTTCCCGTAAACTTCCCTCATCAATCTAATCACAATAAAATTTTGTATTTAGTAAAATAATTGTAAACAGATTTAAATTACCTTAATTAGATGGAAACAAGGCTGCTGTCACTCTGTTATCGTCTGCATTCGAAGTATCAATCAAGACATCGCTCGATCGACTTTCTGCTGCTTCATAATTTGGTATATACAACCATTCTTTGATGAATCCTTATTCAGTCATTATTATATACATAAACATATATATAAATATGCAAGTGAACGAGAGTGTAGGTAAATGAATCATGGAAAAAATAATATATCTGACCACAATAAACCCCTAAAAGAGTGTGGACATTTTTTTTTTTCACACATAATGTGGCAGACCGTAAAATGAAGACGCCGCTTTTACACCCGATCATGTAGTCTGTGTGTGTGTGTGTGTGTGTGTGTTTTTTTTTTTTTTTTTTTTTTGTTTTTTTTTTTTTTTTTTTTTTTTTTTGACCAACAGCTTTACGTGACTTCCGAACCACGTCGAGAGTGAACTTCTATCACCAGAAATACACATCTCTAACCCCTCAATGGAATACCCGAGAATCGAACTCGCGGCCACCGAGGTGGCTGACCAAGACCTTACCGATCACGCCACTGAGGCGCTCCGATCATGTAGTGCATCAAAACTTCCACACCGGAGGCCACATTTTCTAGTACGTCTCGGCAACACTGGCTCCTGGTTCCTAGGCGCTCACTCCACCAACACAGTTACGGGCACACAACACTATTCGCGTGAGGTGCAGAGCTTTATTCCCTTGTCTTTACAAGTTTATTCCCTTGTTTTTACAAGTTTATTCCCTTGTTTTTACAAGTTTATTCCCTTGTCTTTACAAGTTTATTCCCTTGTTTTTACAAGTTTATTCCCTTGTTTTTACAATTCTAACCTTCGCTAGTTTTAATTGTTGCATTTAAAGCTCTCATTCTCTTACATAAACAGTTCAAGAACGAGTCCCTATTAAGACCAAAGCTTGGACATAAGGACGAAGGACGACTTAACTCACCACGTGAACAGGTGGTCTGGCCACTCGAACCTTCCCGTAGAGGTCGATCTCCAGGACACCATGAGGATCATTGAGGGTCAGGTTATACCCGTCTCCCGAGATGTCTTTGACAGTGACGACGTCGACGATTCGCCCGACGTCGTCGTCGGTGTAGACGACCCATTCTCGGTTCTTGACAATGAGCAACGGCGGAGCTGAGCAAGAGAGAGAGAGAGACGGGTTGAGTTGAGGTGACTATAGAATTTAAGCCAAAGGCCAAGTACGGGGACCTATGAGGTCATTCAGCGCTGAAATGGAAATTGACAGTAAAAGGTTTGAAAGGTGCAACAGGAGGAACACTTCACAGTTGCACTATGAATCAAGTGTTCGGGAAGGGTGGAAAGTAAGATGAAGAAAGAGAATATGAAAGAAGGTACAGTAAAAAGATCGAAAGTGGTTACAGCTAGGGATCGAAGGCACGCTGCAAAGCACTGTAAGTAATGCGTACAGTACCACGCATGAGGTCCACTGACGGCAATAACCCCTACGGGCAGAGAGAGAGAGATTGGGGGTGGGGGGGGGGGGGGGGGGGGGTTATAATTTTGCTGATAAAATGTCATCATGCAGAATAAGAGATAATATCATTGTGCATATCTCGAGTTAATACTCAATTTTTTTTAAAAATGGGGCTTCTACGGAATAAATATAAAATGTAATAAATAAGATCAGTGATTAATGTATGAGGCAAAATTTTTATATCTCTTTGTGCACTTAACGTGTTGGAGAAGCCTTCAAAATATATATATATATACATATACATATATATAATATACATATATATATATATATGGATATATATATATGGCCACTGGTATATATATTTATTTACCTTTGACCTATTTCATCAGCATCTCACCATCTAGTTTGACCATCTGTTGCAGGCTCAGTGAAGAACCGCGGAAAATGTATGACTTTCACAAAGTATATTGAAGGCTTCTCCAACACGTTAAGTGCATAAAGAGATATAAAGATTTTGCCTCATACATTAATCACTGATCTATTTTTTGTGGAATAAAGGCCTATTATATATATATATATATATATATATATATATATATATATATATATATATATATATATATATATATATAATATATATGGGCCTTTATTCCACAAAATTTACAGTGGTTATTATAGAGTATACATAGCTTTAAATCGTACAATGGCGCTGAAGTGTAGCTAGAAAATGAATTCATATACAAATTAGTGATGTACATAAGTAAAAGCTCACTACAAAATAAGTGCATAATGAGTATTTATACCATTATTACAGCGTATTACTTACGTTTGTGGTAGACTTGGTGGCAGAGACCTAATTTTACATATCTGAATAACTATCCCATTCTCTACAGTAAGTTCGTATCAGTACAAGAATATATCTACTTCATCTTTATATGTATCCTTTTAAATGGTGTCATTCTGTTTTCCTGCTGTATGATTTCCGGTTATTTGTTCCACTGAATTGGGCCTCGAACAGATGAAACCCTATCTGCAATCTTTGCCCTGGTTCTCGGTACCTGTAGTTTTTATATATTTGTCTTGTGGTTCTTTCATGAGTGTGTCCGACTTGTGGGACTCATAATACCTATTTACTATTTTAAACATGAATATTGACTCATGACACTGTAGCATTCCGTTAACTTTAAGCCGTTCTAATTCTTTAATGAATGGTGTAGCATTGTCATGTTTTCGTCCATAACCTACTGCTACTTTTACGGCAAAGTTTTATACTTTTTGTAGCTTATTTCTTATGCTGGCTGTGCAGCCACCCCAGATTAATGAACAGTATGAGAAAAGACTTATGACTAATACTTTGGCAACAATTTTTCTAGTCTGAGCGTTGAACATATCTTTATTTCTCGTTAAAAAGAAAAGTAAACCGTTTGCCTTTGTACAGACGCAGTCCTCATGCTTTTCGAAAGAGAGATAACAATCTAAGATGACACCATATATATAATATATACCATATATATATTATATATATATATATAATATATATATATACATATATACATACATACATATTGTGTTTGCGCGTGTGTGTGTAAGAAGAACAATAACAATGTGTAACATACATAAACCTTGGGCTGCGTAGCCTGTGAGGCAAAAACGAACCTGAAACTACAATGTTTAGACTAATAAAGTATTGCAGATATTTTCGAAAGAATAAAAACCTCAGGATTCTTAGTTATAATGATAACAGAACTGGAATTTATAGTCACTAGAGGCAATCCTCCTTATAGAGGAATAAAAATTATACGAGGCCTTAATGAAACACAATAAAACCAAAAATGGTGTGGTATTCAGAATAAACGAAGGCCCCAGGAGTTTCGCGGAATATTATGGAATAACCGGAAATAAAAAATTGCTGCGATACGATTCAGAGTAAACATAATAAATTCAAATTGGATACAATTTAAATGACCAGGATCAAAAGAAGAGCGGAGTGATCAATAAAATCAAAGAATATGTTTAAAGATACTTACCATGGTTACTAGGCTGGGGCCACGGTGGAGGAATAACAGGAGGCGTATTCGAAGGAAAGCCGAGATTACCGAAGGGAGAATTCTCGGTGATCCAAGGAGGCCTGCCCCTGCTTTTCCCGTTGCCACTCTTCTTGACTTCGACTCGGACTTCGACGATGGGCGACGTCGTCCCATCGTGAAGGCGTACCACTAGGATGTAGTTGGCGTTTCCATTGACAGCCTGAGGAGGTTAATTAATCTACTAGGTGGTCTTTGAATAAAAAATGAAGGCTAACCGGTTGGTGGCTTCAGTTCGAGACTATAGGCCTATATAAAAAAAACATTTACAATATGAACATGTCACAGACTTTTAATGACTTGGAATATTTGTTCTAATCAAGTCGTCTTTAGTCATAGACAGACTACTTTAAGATTACCGACAGAGGTGTAATTCAATTGGTAACAACTAGGAAGTCAACCTGATACAACGATTTCTTGAATTCAAACGCAAGGGAACGGTCTATGCTACACTATGCTGATTTTTGCCTCTAAATAGATACTGACTGAACGACACTGTAGGATTACTCACCAATCCGGTAAGGTTCTTGGCGACCTTTACCCTGTTGTTCTCGTCCACCGTGAAATACGTGTGTATGTCTTGCCCTGGGCTCTTGGACTCGAGGGTGAAATACACCGGATCTTGCTCAGAATCTCTGGCCTTGAGCGTCGTCACCGTGTGGCCAATTTCATCGTTTTCGTACAGCACCCAGTGCTTCTCGGAGTCCAAGGAAGGAGGCGCGTTCGCGCCGAAGATTCCTGCGAAAATATGCCGAACAGGTTAGTGACTGAAGGTCAACCGCTCCAGAAAGTTTACTCTCTCTCTCTCTCTCTGCCCACAATTTAGTGTGATTTCCCGTTCTCTCTTTACTCTTTATCCTCAGTTTCATGATCACGTCACTTGAACAATATTGGAATTTTGCGGAGCGAAATGTAGACATTTTGCCCGCCACTAATATTAAGGTCTCTTCGACATGCAATGATGCTAGAAGAACGATTTAATCAAACTTCGTATCTTTTACCTGGTTCTCATGTGTGTGTGTTCTGTTTTCGAACATCAAAGGGCTGTTCGAATTACATTCCTTCAGTAATGATAGCGCCTCTTGTGGTAAGAGTGATGAGACGGTGTTCTTGAAATGGGAAAAAATCGACAGAAAAACCGATGGAAGTTAGATATGAGGAACATAGGAAAATGACGCTGAATGGCGAGGAAAGTCGTTTGATGTATTGTAAGAAAAATGGATGAAATAGTGGGAAAACTGGCTGTATTAAGAAAGAGTAGGGGAAAGAGTTTTTGAAACATGACAATCCGGTTGTAATATAAGCAATTATATAAAAAGAAAAGTTACCTTTTATTGGGGAATTAAGAAAATACTTGGAAAAATTGACAGAAGACAGCTTTTACTCAAAAACTTGAAAAGGAATAAAAAACAAGTTGGTTCCATTACACAAAAAGAAGAACGGAATTATGAGAAAAATTTACCACATAAAACAAATTTTTTGAGATAAAAAACGAACTTATACTTACAACAAAGTAGAGAGAAAAAAATAAAAAATGGTTGAAAATGTGAAAGCGTGAAATACACACAAAATACGTTACAATAAGAGTTTCATCGTAAATTCAACCAATACCACGAAACCATTCCCTGGTAAAAAGAAATGCAGATCACGTCTTTCATTTCTCCTTCGTTTTCTGTTATTCAGGAAATACTGAAAATTCTGCTTTATATAAGTGACCTCGAAAGCCATTCGTGCGTGTACGACTTTGCTCTCTGTGTCACGATTTGCACTAAAAATGCAGCTTAAAAAACAGCCCGGTTTTTACTCCTACCACCTTTAACGTGGCTTTAATATCTCTCTCTCTCTCTCTCTCTCTCTCTCTCTCTCTCTCTCTCTCTCTCTCTCTCTTTCTGTCCGGTCTGGAATTGAGGAAATACCTTGACGTTTCATACACGTGTAAGTATTAGCATGTAATAAAATAGCAAAAACATTATGGAATGTCAAAGAGACAAATGTTTGATCCCTATGTCCATACAAATCAGAGTCATGGAATTATTTAGGCTGTTCACAGCATCATTGCCTTAGGCCGAGAGAGAGAGAGAGAGAGAGAGAGAGAGAGAGAGAGAGAGAGAGAGAGAGAGAGAGAGAGCTTGGCAAGACAGAGCAGTGACTACTTGACAACGTAGAAAGTATCTTTTACATAGAATGTCAAGGAAAGAATGAAAATAAATAAATAAAAGAAACGTAAACTGCTGAAAACCGATGGCTCCATCTTTGAAGTTCAACTCAATGCGATAACAAAATGCAAAAGAATACTAGAGTAGTAGATTCACATCAACCGTGCATATAATAACTAGGCCAGTCCCTTACGGCGCTCCTGGTAAGCCAATCACAGGGCTGGAAACTCTCAGTCTCTCTCGAGAGTTCACATAGGTAGGATGTAAGTTCCACCTCTCCTGAAAGACGTATAACTCAGGAGAGGTGGAACATAGATCCTACCCATGTGAACTCTCGAGAGAGACTGAGAGATTCCAGGCCTGTGATTGGCTTATCAACAGCCAATCAGGAGCGTCGTAAGGGACTGGCCTAGACATCAAATGCACGGCTGATGTGAATCTACTATAGTTCTATTTGCTCCAACTCGTCTCTACCTGCAAAAGAGGTTCACTAACAAATCAGTCAGTTCAAATTCAAAACAGAATATTCTTCAAAGGGTTACATTTACCAAAGGAATGAAGGTTATGCTTGGTTATAAAAGCATTCCCAGAATACAAGAGCAGAACTTCGATGATCAGTTTGCATGAGTGACATAAGGTCCAGAACTGCTAATTTATCTTAAATAAATGAGTTATCGATGTATATACAGATTCCTGTACCAATGATTATATTCTATACACACATTTACTTCGTTTAGTACAAGCCCCTGGGGAGATCAAACGTCCGTAAGTACATTTCGCTATCTGCTTGAAATTTCAGGCAGTTCGTGAAATGCCTGGTTTCGCTATCTGCCTATAACACGCACACACACACACACACACACACACACACACACACATATATATATATATATATATATATATATATATAATACACATATATATCTACATCAGCTCTCCCTATATATATATATATATATATATATATATATATATATATATATATATATATATATATATACCTATAGAGAGAGAGAGAGAGAGAGAGAGAGTATAGAGAGAGATATTTCAAAGGTTCACTATATATATATATATATATATATATATATATATATATATATATATACCACCTATAGAGAGAGAGAGAGAGAGAGAGAGAGAGAGAGAGAGAGAGAGAGAGAGAGAGAGAGAGAGAGAGAGAGATATTCAAAGGTTCAGGAAATGATCGATTTTGCAAAGGGACTAAATAATGAAAGAAAATGTAAAATGTTCAAGTGTGCTAGAAGGCGAAGAACCCGAAAATAAATCCTGGATTTAAACTAGCTTCAATTGCCGTAGCCGGAAAGATATACCGGAAGGTGGTGCAAGGCTTGTTTGTGGTCGTCTCTGCAATAAACTTCTCTATTTCTTAATTACGAAAATCTTTACGATTTTTCAAGGTGGGTAGATCCTTTGAACATCAGCCTGTATTTTCTCTTTCGATTTGTGAATTATAAATAAAAGAAAAATTTTTTTTGCCTTAAGACAAAACATTAATTTTCAGACATAAAACCAACAACTCCAAGTTCTGTTTTCCATAATAATAATAATAATAATAATAATAATAATAATAATAATAATAATAATAACGAACAAATCTATCGTCATAACATATAACATTGTTCAAGTGCGCGTTCTGTGGTATAACCAACTGACATAATTTTAAAATAAAATCAATAATAGGCTACTTACAGCTACTGTCTAGTTTTCAATCACCAACCCCCCCCCCCCCCCCCCCCCCCCCCCCTTTTCGAACTGTATTTATTCTAACCTGCCTCCACACCAACGATACCTCTGCGTAATAGCCACTGTATGGCATAAAAAATACCAAACTCAAACAGAATATATATATACTGGCGCTGACAACATTATACCTCCGCTGCGCTGGAACAGTTAAAAAGAGAAAGTTGGTTAACGGTAACACAGAAAACGCTTCCACCTGACGACGACTCGTGGACCTGGTGGTGGGAACACTCGGAGAGAAAGTAGCTGTTAGGGGAATCAAGAGAGACCTCCCTCAATCATGGCCTCAATCGACGTGGTGGGGGATTGAATGAAGGGGGTCTGTGGGGTTGTCGGGTGGAGAGGATATCCCCCCTCTGGATGACACTGGGGACACGGTACATAACGGGGCAGCAGGTTCAGGGCGAGTGAAAACCAAAAACTTTTTCCGCTAAATCTGGAGAGAGTGAGACGGCGCGTGTCGGGGAGGCAGGTAGAGTAACTCGGCTGCATTCTTATCAGTAAGCCTTGCCACATTCTTCTTTCCGGCTGCTGAAAGCCACGGCTTCGGGTTTAACGGTAACCGGCTGCCAGTTTCCGTTACTCATCGGTTACTGATGCGCCTAACAAATGGAAAACCTAAAAGGCCAGTCGCCGTTGACTTAAAACATCTTCGTATGCAAAGGCGCAGAGTGGTTTCAAGTTGCGCATTGTTATGCGCATCACGGCGATGGTGATTCAGACGATGAATGTTGCGGTCATTGACACAAAAGGCAATCGACTGGTTCATACCAGTAAAAGAAAAGCCGACGCCTCAAGGGTGAGAGACCTCGCTGAAATTCGTAAGACATCTTTCCCTAAATCCATAACTTCTCTACTATTTTAAATCAAATTGCAGTCATCAAACCTTCGAGCACACAAGAAACTCCAATATGTCTTTTATAGGGCAATGCATGAGTGAACAATGTAGGCCCATGTATTTTGAAAACGTCTTAACTTTACAGCGGTAAGCTCTGAGGTTGTTGGCAATAAAAGCAAAAACACGATAAACATCGTATTTGTTTGCGTTCATAGCAGACATTACGGTGAAATAGGACACATCAAAGTTATAGTACAATGAAGACTGAAAAAAATTTGCGTGGTAAAACATAGCTTAGTACACAAGACAAATTAGGATGATGCTAACTACGGAAGAAGAGTGGATTCTCTGAACTTAATTTTAATATCAATGAATGAGGCCTTACAAATTTAACGACAGGTTTTAGTTTTCTTTAAAAGAAAACTATTGAGAAGGCTTTGTCTGTCCGTCCGCATTTTTATGTCCGCCCTCAGATCTTAAAAACTGCTGAGGCTAGATGGCTGCAAATTGATATGTTGATCATCCACCCTCCCTCTAATCATCAACCATGCCAAATTGCAGCCCTCTAGCCTCAGTAGTTTCTATTTTATCTAAAGTTAAAGTTAGCCATAATCGTACTTCTGGCACCGTTATAGGCACCAACAACATAGGCCACCACCGGACCGTGGCTGAACTTCATGGGCCACGGCTAAGAATGCTGAGGACATCACAGGACAAAAAACTCGATTGCGCCGATAAACTTCGGCGCATTGTTTACTTGCTTAATATAAGGAAAACTTTACATTGGAAGATTACAACTAAAGCATTACGTTCATCGGTACACACACGCGCGCGCGTACACATATACACATACTATATGTGTGTTTGTACGTGTCTGTCAAATGCTTCTTTTTGCCGGCCTCTGCCTCCGCTGAATTTACAAAATAGAACTCTAAATCGGTCACAAAAACCGTAATTTTTTAACAATTCGCCAGTTTTAACTCTTGTTTCGATGATCAAGAACAAACGGAATTCGAATTTGCAACTCGAGAATTATTTCTAGGATTGATTCCTAGAAATAATTCTCGAGTTGCATATTCGAGGATGTTTGCCTGGAATGAGTATTCAAAATTACTTGCGACAGATGTGTCTATTCAGTTTCTGGAAAATTATTTACTATGCACACAATATATATACCTATGTATGTGTGCGTGCAGGCTACATCTAAGTGTATACATTGATATTCTTATATTTATATAATATATAGCTGCTTTTAACATTCTATTTAATCATTCTAAAGGGATCGTATTCATTTCCAATATTATCATTGCAAAGACAAAAACTAAACAAATTCCTCCCTCACTCTATCTAGGTCATTTTCACTCTTGCGTAACATTCGAACCGGTTCCAGTGGATTTTTATTTCTCGAGACGTACAAAGTAAGGAAACTGAAATTCCATCACTTTTACTTGGGTTTATCCCAGGTGTCCCTACTCTTGTAAACACATAATTTCGCCGAATAAGCAAAACAAGCAAAAACGCTCTTCCTACAATCGGGCAAAATTCACTGTCATCGTAGGCGCGCCTTCATACTCAGTTTTCTTATCTTCCACCCTTTTCTTTAGCTTCAAAGTTATACTTCCCTAAGGTTGCGTAAACATAGCCAACTCATCTTCTTTATCTTTAGCTTTTCCCATCCTTATAATGGGGTCGCTGTTTATTAGTCTTCTCCATCTTCTGCGATCATGCACCATTACCTCACTCACGTTCTCCTCCGGCATGTCCCTGTTCACTGTGTCTCTCCAACTCTTTTTTGGTCTACCTCTCCTCCTGTTCAGGTTACTTCTATGTTCATGGTTCTTTTATATACAGAATCCTCCTCTCCTCTCATAACACAGCCCATGTTTAGTATTTATTGCCGTTTTGCTACTTTTCTCTTGATCTTGATCATGAATGTCTTTTTCGTGCTTGCAGCATTGATATGAACAGCAAGTTGATTCTTGCTTTTATCTTATTTTCATTACATATTTTAAAAATACTGTAACGGAATTCTGGTGTCTGACCCCGATTTTCCTACACAAAGGATAAAATAATTACATTGGCATTTATTGTACGTTTCAGCACGCAATTCCAGCACTGTGAGGCGGATTATAGCTTAATTACTAAATTCTTCTTGAATATTAGATTTTTTAAACTAAAAGTTTTAATGTTTCCCGTCATGTGCCAGACCCTATGACTGATGTTCCTCTCAAGTGAGGTTTCCTAAAGCGCTTTCCTGTTACACTCCAGTTACAAAACATATAACTTCACCCCTCACTCTTAATGGCGTTCCTGTTTTCACGAGATGAATCCTGACAAGCAGGAAAGCACCCTCAATCCAGTTCTGATCCAAAAGAGTAAAACTGTGTCAAAGAAAACGACTTATGAAATAGTACTGAAGCTGACAAAGATTTCAAATAAAACACAAGAGGCTTCTGAAGACACAATGATATTTTGGTAATCTCACGATAAGAGGAAAGATCGAGTTAAAAACGATTGGAGAAGAATCCGTACAGAAAAATACAATGAGCCACCGGGGATTACAGGCAAACTGTATAAAACTCCCTGCCAAGGCCCATGAAACTCTTAGCCACGGCCGGTGGTGGCCTGTGTTGTTGGCACATATAGCTGCGTCAGACGCACGATCATGGCTAGCTTTAACTTTAAATGAAATAAAGACTACTGAGATTAGAGGGCTGCAGTTTGGTATGTTTGACGATTGGAAGGTGGATGATCAACATACCAATTTGCAGCCCTCTAGCCTCAGTAGTACTATAAGATCTGAGGGCGGATCGAAAAAAGTGCGGACGGACAGACAAATAGCCATCTCAACAGTTGTCTTTTACAAAAAACTAAAATTAATCATTCAAAGGGTGCTGTTGGAAAGGCAATGCCCCCACCAACCAGTGCTCAGCTAACAGGCTCCAGTTTCATTTGATTAATGCAGTAGTACTACCAGTCCTGATGTATGGTTCGTCCACCTGGGCACTGACCAGAACAGAGGAGAGAAGGTTGGATGCTTTTGAGATGAAACTGCTGAGAAGGAGACTTGGCATTAAATGGGACGATTATGTTAAGAATGAAGACATCAAGATGAGATTGAGGCAAAGGCCAGACAGTATCAGGCTGAAGAGGGGAAGGCTGAAATGGTTTGGACATGTTGAGAGGATGGATGAGAATAGAGACCCCAGGAGAGCACTGAGAGCAGTACAAATAGGAAGAGGACCGCTGGGTAGACCAAGAACGAAGTGGATAGACATAATTGTCAGGGATCTTGAGGGTGAAATCCATGACCTAGAGGAAGCGAGGGAAATGGCTCGGGATAGACAGATGGAGAGGAACTGAATCAGCCTTATGCCACTGGCCAGTGGCGAGAAGATAAACTAAAGTATTGTGCTGAACTGTTGTAGGAGCAATGATGACTTCCTACACAGCGATTGTCAAGCCTATTTTGGTCAACAGCTGTCTTCCAATGAATGAAGGGTGCTTCACTTGAGTAGTATATTATGAAAATAGTACTAGATATACACTTAACGTGAATGAAAGTGAATTTAGTGAACGCCCCTATGACCGTGATCATTTTTTCTTGTCATCTTGTTTAGGAAATGGAATATAGAGTTTAGGTGGAATATAGATTTAGGTCAGAGGCCAAGCGCTAGGACCTATGAGGTCATTCAGCACTGGAAGGGAAATGAACGCAGGTAGGTCTGAAAATGTGTAAAGGAGGAAAATCTCGCAGTTGCACACCATGAAATAATTGTTACGAGAGAGTGGTTAGCAAGATGGAAGAAAGAGAATATGAATGGAGGTACAGCAGAAGGGACGCTGCAAAGAGCCTTCAGTAATGCCTACAGTGCATCCCCTCCTACGGAATCTTGTTTGGGAAGTAAATCTTAATAATAAAATTAGCGATAATTATACATTTCTTTACCTAATTAAAATTTAGTGAATATCGCTACGTCAATATGGAATAAGTTTTTTATTTTTTTCAGGCAATTTTCAATAATACAGATGACGTGAATTATCTTACGCATTCCTTTACCAAGTAAAAATTAAGTGAATTCTTCTCATTCAATTTTAAATTCTAACTTTTTTTCAAGAAACTGTTAATGATGCAGTTAACGATAGCTATCTTATACATATCTTTGCCAATTTACCTGAATTTATTAAAATCCCGACCATAATCGCCAACAATCCTTAGTGGCTGTTACAATAATATTAAGGACAAATGTTCCAGTGAAACAAGGCAGAAATTCCAAGAAAAGTGTCTCTACTAAATACTATTTCCTGCGTTGGGCAAATTAATGGCAACGCCACTACAAACATAGTATCAAATATCAAGAATTCTCTACCTGTCAACATATTAGCTAACAAATTTCTTAAACAAAAAACTGAGCGGAGCTCATAAAGGAAGATGATAGGCGGTGAAATACATGAAATCATAACAAGGCGTGATCCGACCTTCTGCCTACTCGGGACGCGTGTAAACATTATATTCGTAACTTTCAACGTAAATTAAAACTTGCTAAAATCTAGTCTCAAATAGAGCCTTGGTTCACAAACGAAAAAAATCAAAATAAATACGCTATATTTCATTAGAAATAGTTTTTCTGTACTGTTTAACATACACATCATTTTTATTTCTACATTTTCATTCTAATAAGTAAATTATAAATATCCTGTCGTAAAATTCTTGTATTTTTAACTCAACGCAAAACACCTTCTCCAGACTATTTTAGGCTCTTCCATAGACCTTTCCTACACCCCCTACCCCAACAACAACAAAGTAGTATGTAGGCTTACTCCCCGAGTAAGCGAAAACTAACCGGAGAAAATATAGAAAGATGATATGCGGTGAAATACACGCAGTCAGAAAAAAGAAAACACAAGATTGTGAATCTCATGAGCTTAGTCCAAAAGTTGACTGTGATCGTTTAAGGGTTCATAGCTTTTATTTATTTATTATTTTTTTTTTAGTTACAAAATTCAGTTATTCAATCATAAGAACGTGACTGAAAATGCATAGACACTTGACGAAAGGGAAATCGACGTAGAAACATTGAATGCAATAATACGGAATTCGCGACGAAAACGGGATGCTCAATACCGCAAGAAAAATATACAACCGAGTGATTGATTGAACAGTGAAGACTGGCGTTACGAAGGACCACAGACACAACAAAGGTTACTGTCAAAGAGTCAAGTAATAAGAGTATAATATATAAATATGTACATACACACACATACATATATATATATATTATATATATACATATATATATATATATATATATATATATATATATATATATATATATTATATATATATATCTATATATGTGTGTGTGTGTTTGTATGTATATATATTCATCACCTTAAATATCAGATGAATAAGCCTAGCTTCAGAGAGTAGTCTATGAATGACGACTTCGAATTTGCGTCCCTTAAATGTCAAAAGTTCATACGCGTTCAAATACCAACGCGATGCATTTCTAAAGGTTTACGGGACTTACTATATGTACGACATACCAATGTATAATAATAGAACTCCGTATATGTAAAAAAAAAAAAAAAAAAATACACGTCTAACACGCATCGCATACAAATACCAAAGGTCACTCCCACTGTTTCTGTATCCGCCATTACGGACCTACCAAAAAACAATATATATATATATATATATATATATATATATATATATATATATATATATATATATATGTGTGTGTGTGTGTGTGTGTGTGTGTGTTAGTTTGTACGTATATGCGTGTCAGTGTGGAGATATATACCAACATCTAAACTTCGATATCTAGTTTGCCCCACAAGACGTACGTGAGGTTCCCGCGAGGGCGTCGTACCTGGTGGCGACTCTGCGTTCCTGAGCCTTCGATATGACAAGGAGTTCATTGCTGCACTGGGGTTTCCCGGGGGGTCTTGGGCTGGGCCGTAGGGTGTAGTCTGGGAAGGGGGGGAAGGGTTAGGTGTGGGTGGGACGGGACTGTCAACATTCGTGTATTTGTTGGTAGGTCCGTAATGGCGGATATAGGAGGAATATTACTCGGACAAAAAGAGTGCGAATGACCTTTGGTATTTGTATGCAGTGCGTATTAGACGTGTATTTTTTTTACATATTATACAGTTCTATAAATACACATCGGTATGGTCATATAAGTTACGTAAACCTTTAGAAATGAATCACGTTGGCATTTGAACGTGAGATATATATATAGATATGATATATATATATCTATATATATATATATATCTATATATATATAATACTAATATATATTAATATATATATATAACGCATTAAGCTACAAATGTCCTTTGATATCCAACTCGCTCTACCTCAGAATTAATATATGTTGACATATATGAAAATATATTAATTCTGAGGTAGAGCGAATTAGATATTAAAGGACATTTGTAGCTTAATGCGTATACTATATGAATCACGGTGATGTGATCAGACTTATATATATATATATATATATATATATATATATATATATATATATATATATATAAGTTAATACTAACCCAAATTTCACATGGGTTAGTATTAACGCATACACATACCCACACACACTCAAACACACTTTACACTTTACGCGCGCTTATTGTAATCCAGACCCTAAATAGCCACTTCTGAACGGCACACCCTAAAGTCAAACCTACACCCACAGTGTCCCTCTACACCCAAGACTGGCCGAAGGACAATAGGAGCAAGGAGAACAGAAGACAGGATCTCTTGATATTCTTGTGAGAGGGAAATTATATATACTAAACACGATGCTTCTTTTTTTATTATTTTTATTTTTCTACGCTAATGAATATTCAGTCCTGAGGAAGTGAATGACCTCTGTGATTTCTCATTAATAAATGCTGATACTGAGCAATCATCACATGTAAATCAAATCTGCCCATTGAATCATATTTCGCACTTCATAATTCAAAATTCATGTTCGTTAACCACAGCAGGATTGAACAAAATGGCAGAACACTAGAATAATTATAGGTGTGAATGTCCTAAGCAGCATCTTGTGTGTGCGCTTGTTCGTTTGTGTGTGTCATTCCTATCCACATGCACTGTGCTTGTCCTTGACAAAAGGGAGTGTTAAAAGCACGAGGTGACTGAAAAAACACAAGGAAAAGTTATAGCAAGAAAATTCCATCGAACAATACAACACGTACATGCAAGAGACATATATACGTGTGGATATTATTATATATATATATATATGGTATATATATATATATATATATATATATATCCTTATCACCCCATGTAAGTGCGGCTTTAATGAACAGTGCCCAAACCCATTCAGACTCAGCTGGGATTCGAACCCTGTTCTTTTGGTTGTTGAGGGAGGGAAGCAGCGTACTAACCACTGACCTACAATCACCCATATATATATATATATATATATATATATATATATATATATATATATACATATATATACGTATATATATATACATATATATATGTATATATATATCAATATATATATATTATATATATCTATTATATATATCCTTTTCCAACTGGGATGAGGCTAGTAACCTAAACTCCCTGTCATGGATATTTAGGGAGCTGCTTAACCTCGCTGGTAGAGCCACCAGCGGTATTTAAATGCACACGTCAAGAAACCTATTTGCATACTACACCATATTTAAGAAGTATGTGCCTGGAATTCTTTGCTTGAGCAGAGTTCATAATCGCTTTGTTGTGAAACTCTGCACAGACTGTTACCTGCTGTTACTTCTTGCGAATGAACACCATGTATACTTTCGAAGCTCTAATCTAAAGTCAATGGCCCTTGTTGGTTTGTTCCATATGAATAAGGTTCGTTTCCTGAACAATATATATAGTAATTAATAATAACAATAATAATAATAATAATAATAATAATAATAATAATAATAATAATAATAATAATAACAGTGCCAATAATCAGATACAGAGCAGGAATGGTGGAATGGACGAAGGCAGAACTCCGCAGCATAGATCAGAAAACCAGGAAACATATGACAATACACAAAGCACTACACCCAAGAGCAAATACGGACTGACTATATCTAACACGAAAGGAAGGAGGGAGAGGACTACTAAGTATAGAGGACTGCGTCAACATCGAGAACAGAGCACTGGGGCAATATCTGAAAACCAGTGAAGACGAGGGGCTAAAGGGTGCATGGGAAGAAGGACTAATAAAATATACAGACAGAAGAATGATAAACAGAACAGAGGACTGGCACAACAAACCAATGCACGGACAATACATGAGACAGACTAAAGAACTGGCCAGCGATGACACATGGCAATGGCTGCAGAGGGGAGAGCTCAAGAAGGAAACTGAAGGAATGATAACAGCGGCACAAGATCAGGCCCTAAGAACCAGATATGTTCAAAGAACGATAGACGGAAATAACATCTCTCCCATATGTAGGAAGTGCAATACGAAAATGAAACCATAAACCACATAGCAAGCGAATACCCGGCACTTGCACAGAACCAGTACAAAAAGAGGCATGATTCAGTGGCAAAAGCCCTCCACTGGAGCCTGTGCAAGAAACATCAGCTACCTTGCAGTAATAAGTGGTACGAGCACCAACCTGAGGGAGTGAAAGAAAACGATCAGGCAAAGATCCTCTGGGACTATGGTATCAGAACAGATAGGGTGATACGTGCAAATAGACCAGACGTGACGTTGATTGACAAAGTCAAGAAGAAAGTATCACTCATTGCTGTCGCAATACCATGGGACACCAGAGTTGAAGAGAAAGAGAGGGAAAAATGGATAAGTATCAAGATCTGAAAATAGAAATAAGAAGGATATGGGATATGCCAGTGGAAATTGTACCCATAATCATAGGAACACTAGGCACGATCCCAAGATCCCTGAAAAGGAATCTAGAAAAACTAGAAGCTGAAGTAGCTCCAGGACTCATGCAGAAGAGTGTGATCCTAGAAACGGCGCACATAGTAAGAAAAGTGATGGATTCCTAAGGAGGCAGGCTGCAACCCGGAACCCCACACTATAAATACGACTGTGATAGAGGAAAAAAAAAAATAATAATAATGGTGTTCTTGGTAAAGATATGCCAAATTTTTAAAGTATATAATTTGTAATTTTCCTAACATAGAAGCCGTCACTCATTAAATGAAGAATTACCTACAGCGCAAGTTCTAGCGGGCTATTCTAATACAACAAGGTTGTTCGGTAGTTAACTCTAACTGGACGGGACGAGAGATGCATGTGATCACTTAATGACATTAAATTCTCGTATTCGAATGTACGTTCAACTAAACATATTCAAATCTTTGGACAGCTTCCCTTAACACCGCACTATTATTGACAATTTAACCAAAAGTATTGTCATTCTGTTGTTAGTAAAGTCAACAGAAAGTGTGATATATTCGCGAAAGAGAAAAATGTTCATGTAGGCATGACTAAGAAACAGTCTACTGATACTATAGTAGAATCACATCAACCGTGCATTTGACGTCTGGGCCAGTCCCTTACGACGCTCCTGATTGGCTGTTGATAAGTCAATGACAGGGCTGGAAACTCTCAGTCTCTCGAGAGAGTTCACATAGGCAGGATGTATGTTCCACCTCTCCTGAAAGACGTATCTCTCAGGAGAGGTGGCACACAAATCCTACCCATGTGAACTCTCGAGAGAGACTGAGAGTTTTCCAGCCCTGTGATTGGCTTATCAAAATATCAAAAGCCAATCAAAGGCGTCGTAAGAGACGGGCCTAGACATCATATGCACAGTTGATGCGAATCTACTATGGTAAACGACACTGCGAGGCTACTGCTAAAATGTGGGGTAGTTTGCCTAATGCAGTTGAGGAATCTTCTGATCTTCAAACGTTTAAGCAAACAGCCAATTCATTCCTGCTTTGCGCTGCCGTCTCCTGAATTCAGGTGTATCGGTTTTATTGTCTATTTACTCATAATCATTTATTCGTTATCCTTTCCTTTAACTGATTTCCCTTTGCAGCCCCCTTGGGTTTATAAGCATTCAATAACAATCCTCGATTTCCAAGAATAGTAAACTTACTAAGGTATTTTTCTTCGGTGTCAGAGGAGCGGTAATTGGTTAACAAAGAGGTTAACATCTTCGGGTGAAAGCAGAAACTATAAGCATTGTGTTAACAGAGAAAATCATAATAAAAAAAATCTAATATCGTGCATCTATTAACAAATTACTAAATTTACAAACTCGGCTAAACTTAGAGCAATGACTGAAAAAGAGCCAGAGACCATTCAATGACAACAATGCACAAAAGGAGAGAGAGAGAGAGAGAGAGAGAGAGAGAGAGAGAGAGAGAGAGAGAGAGAGAGGTAACGGTCTATGATCAACCAAGGTTTGAATTATGAAGGAAATGGACGAATGAAAAACTGCCAACACTGTGTACAGAACGAGTACAACATTTCGTTTCAGACACAAAAGATACTTTCATAAATTGCTTCATATTTGCAGGCAGCGGCAGATGTTACGTTATTGGGCCATAACGGATCATAATTCGTTTACACATACTTTTATAGCACAACAGCCCGGAAGTTCAATAAACTGGGGAGAACATATATATATATATATATATATATATATATATATATATATATATATATATATATATAATGTGTGCATGTATGTTTGTGTGACTAATATGGCGAGGATTTATATATATAGGTATATATATATAACATCTATATAAACATATATATATATATATATATATATATATATATAGTATATATACATGTTTATATGAAATATATCTGTTTAATCACCATATGATATTCACACGCACACATATATATACGTCTAACTATATAGCCTATATATATATATATATATATATATATATATATATATATATATATATATATGTATATATACATATATTATATATATATATATTATGATACATATTCATATATACGTATATATATGTGTGCGTGCGTGTGGGTGAAAGAGAGAAAAATATGGTTCCTGCAGCTCAATGGTCAACGACCTCATCTCACCAGTGAGAGACTGGGGTTCGATCCCACAGGCAAACAACGTCGCGACTCCGTTTCTAAAAAAAAAATCTGGCTTCTGTCGTCCTAAATAAGTGAATCCTGAGGCCTGTTGGTTATACGACCTCGGTGGGTCGTAGCCAGGCCGAAGAGGGGAATGGGCTCGCAACCTCATCCCAAAACGACTTCCTGAGAAATGGAATGTTAGCAACCTCTACGGTACCCACCTCATAAGGTGGAGAGGCATATTTATAAACACGTTTATAAATATATAGGCCTATGGTATCATTGCCTCCAAGGCTTCGTGATGCGTGAAGCAAAGGGCCTATGTGGAATTCTATTACCTCAAATTTCCATTCATATATATATATATATATATATATATATATATATATATATATAGATATATATATATATATGCTAAGGCAGCTAACAACTGATTGATTGATCCTAACGTCTCTCTCATTACCTGCCAGCTGCATTACCGTTCAAATGTCACGACGTGTGTATATAACATATATAATACATACACACATATAATTTATTATTTACCGTAAGCCATCTCCCCTCCAAAGGGGTGTCTTCATAGGGTGTTAGCCTTCTAGTCCTAGGGAAATTTCTCGGGGAGGAAGCCGCTCCCTTATACGTGGAAGAAATACACCCGTATTAGTATGCAGACGCTAACAAACCCTCCATTTCGTATTGACAAGAATGCATAACTGGTAATCAGATCCTAAAGAAATTCTTTTCAATCTATCAAAAATAAAATGTCGCTTTCATCGACGATGAAAAACATAAGTCCAAACCCTGGCCCCTACCGCTGCAGATATTTACTAATTCAGGAAATATTTTTGGAAAATCTCCTCGAATACATGTATAAAAGAAGTCTTGGCCAAAAATAATTGCAGCTACTGAGAATAATTTTTTGTAGCTCTCTCCTCTCTCTCTCTGAGGTTTGGAAGCCTCCTAATTTCACTTAACGATCCACCTTAGGCCTTGAAACCACAGCTTCCTATGAATGGTTCTTGGTTTCTTTAACCTTCAATCCTTCCCCCATATCTCTGCAGAAAAGAGCATTTCAGACAGTGCTGTTTATCTTTAACTATGCGAGGTTCATACAAATTACTGCTGATCCTCAGTTCTACGGTCTAAGAGACCATTCTAACTAAAAAGGAAAATCACATAGGAGCTGTAAGTTAAACACAGATGTATGCTTGTTTTGTTTTAATAGTCGTATATACCATATATAATGTGGTCTATATAAACACTAAATCTATATATATATAATAAGATATATATATATATATATATTATCTTACCTTCTACTGTTTCTAAATCACTAACCATAACATTCATAGATATTTATCTTATAGTCTGGTCTTAAACCTCTCTCCTGTGATCCTTTTGAATAAAAAAAATCTTCTTTCAAACTTATTTTATTCTGAACTTTTGCTAATGCTGACTAAATTTCTCCAAACTTCGTCCTCTTTCCACGTAACTAAGTTCTTGCCATTTCTGTACAGGAGGCTTCAATGAACAATATACAGCAAAGTTCTACTTAATTCATATTGATATATAATGACCAATGAACAAATTATTCGACAACCTAATATCTAATATTCTTGTTTTGTTTTCCTTATACTTGAAATCCTTCAAACTAATCTTGCAATATTTCTCTTCCCTGGGATCACTCTCTCATGCACGTTTACCCTTGTCGTTCCCTAGTTTTCGTTCATAAGTAGCTGTCAGATTAAAATATGAGCTTTTCTTCTTCATTTTTCTTTGATATATTGCGGAACTGCTCACATATTAACGATGCTCACAGTATCCTCATAATTTTTTCACATAACTAGGGAGGAATGATCATCAGATTACACCCACTGAGAAGACACTGAGAGCCATTCTTTCGTGGTGGTCGCGAAAAAGCATTTTTTTTTTTTTTTTTTTCAGTTGTCAGGGTATGAAATTTTTACCCTTTTTTTTTCTGCAGATGCCTTCTCCGGTCATGTGGTCCAGAAATTCGCAGATTAGACCGAATCTTTAGGAAAGAGTAATTTCATTAGAGTTAATGAGAACTTTATCGGCAAATTACTAGTTTTTCAGTTGAAAACAAAATGAAGTTATTGGGTTTTTATCATATTATGTGAAACCTTTGGTTAGCTCCTTTTTTTCTAGTGATCCGGCGCTAAGACCGGGTATGTCTGTGGCTCTCAGGTTCATTGTGCTGTTAATCTTTCTACATTAAATGTACCAAGTGTCCAAACACTTAATTAACCTCATTGTTCAAACACCTCATTAATCTCCGTGCCC
>NC_061089.1:56072129-56079629 GCF_015104395.2 Macrobrachium nipponense
TTGCAATGTAGTAATAAACTGATAAGTATTTGAATGACGTGTCTGCTTAGATCTCAAACCGAAGAGATTGATATATGACGGGGATAGGCGATTTTGCTTTCATTGGTAAAATCTGGACTGATCTGAAGAATAATAGTAATATGATTATTAGTATAAGTGTTCGTAGCAGATATATGCTATAGTTCGTTTTAGATATAGGCACGCATTAGGACCAAAACACAAATATTCCATTAACTTGATGTTTGTTGTTGCTCTAGATTAAACAAATCTTTTGCCAATATCATAGTGGATCGCAATTGAAGAGAGATATCTGGAGTAGACCTGTGGACCAAGAAATAAGAAGATGAGGTGAGATTATATATATATATATATATATATATATATATATATATATATATATATATATTTTTTTTTTTTTTTCCATCTGTCCACCCGCTAGTGGTGTTTGCGTATGGTAACACTGCGTCCCGGGCTTTCGATAGTTACGCTATGTGTAAGTTTAAGCAAATAAAAGGATATCTGGGTGTACATTTGCAACTGAAAAGTGTTTTAATAATTTACTTTATGCGAATTACACCGTTAATATTCGAAATAGGATATTATTTTAATTGTTGAATGTAAGCTGAATGTAACTATCTAAAGCCCGGGACGCAGTGTTACCATACGCAAACACCATAGGCAGGTGGACAGATGGAAAAAAACCGAGTATAGGCAGAAGTCGATTTTTCAACTCTCTCGCGCATGACGCCACATGAAAGGGATAATGTTGAAAGTGGAAAGGCTATAGTAGATTCACATTAGCCGTGCATTTGATATCTAGGCCAGTCCCTTAAGACGCTCCTGATTGGCTGTTGATAAGCCAATGACAGGGCTGGAAACTCTCAGTCTCTCTCAAGAGTTCATATAGACAGGATGTATGTTCCACCTCTCCTGAAAGAAGTATACCTCAGGAGAGGTGGAACATAGATCCTACCCGTGTGAACTCTCTCGACAGACTGAGAGTTTCCAGCCCTGTCATTGGCTTATCAACAGCCAATTGGGAGCGTCGTAAGGGACTGGCCTAGACATCAAATGCACGGTTGATGTGAATCGATTATAGCTTTTGTCGTTTCCCTAAAGATCCCGAAATGTATTGGAATTGGGTGAACATCTACAGAAGTGATCAGAGAAACACCAAAAACGGAAGCGTGTGTTCGGTTTATTTTCAACAAAGCGATTGTGCAAGAAACTTCAGGCATGAATTCCTCAACTACTGCCCTGCAAATGCAAGAAAATTGAAAGATGATGCCAAACCGAACCATGCTTACTTCTGCATGATAGCGCCAATGATGATTCAGGTATTTAACATCTTGACTTTAGATTGGTCTATTCCAACTGACATTTAAAATTGTGGATAAATACATTAACTATAGGTTTATATGAATACTTCTATCAATAAAAATGCATAAATGTATCTTCCGTTCGATTCCTAATGCAAGTAAACCATATTTGGCTGGTTAAGAATAAGATTGAAATTAGGCCTAGATCTATAAGAATAAGATTGAAATTAGGCCTAGATCTATAAGAATAAGATTGAAATTAGGCCTAGATCTATTAGAATAAGATTGAAATTAGGCCTAGATCTACCTATGTGTAGTTAAGAATAACTGCGAAGGGGACATACTACTCAACAGGAAAGATAGCGACACGAACATTTTATCGAAATTCTTTTCATGTGCATGAAATGAATGAGCCTATTGTTTGTCAGGCAAGGGAAGGGGACAGTTGCTTTCGAGAGAGAGAGAGAGCGTTTGGCATGACTGAATGAACCATAGATTTATAAGGATAATTATAGGAATTAAAGAGCGTATACAGTATGCAATACCTCCCATTCAATTCTTAATGCAAATAAACGATGTTCATTGGTTAAAATTAGAGAAATCGTAATTAGACCTAGACATATATTTGCTGAGAATAACTGCAAAGAGAAAATGATAGTCAACACGAAAGCGAGAGAGAGAGAGAGGGCAAAATTTTATGAAAATTGTTTTTATGTGTATGAAATAGCCAGTTATTTGTTTGGCAAAGGACGGGGAAGATTATGAGAGAGAGAAAGATCTCCTTACACATGAATAAGCCTACTTTTACCAGGTGGTTAAGAAGATGAAAATGATAGTAATTATATATATATATATATGTATATATATATATATATATATATATAGCCAGAAAAAAATTACTCAATTTTCTTCCATTCCCATCAATAGGCTTTTTGCAATTGTTATGTAAGGAACGCCATAATGAGAAAATATACTATATGTATGCATACACACACACACACACACACACACATATATATATATATATATATATATATATATATATATATATATATATGTGTGTGTGTGTGTGTGTGTGTGTGTGTACGATATATGTATAGCCCTTCTGCATACCTCATGAAACGTCTCCTACCTGTAACCGGTGATATTGAGAGTGAGGAAGCTGTCTTAAGAAATTCAATGGAGGTTGAACCATTTTAAGGGTAAGTATCCATCTTTAGGTTCAGCTGATAAAGATGGAACAAGTGAGGAATGGATCTCATATGTAAAGATAAAACTATCATATAGACCAGTGGTTCTCAACCTTTATATGACCACGCCCCCTCTAAGAGTCGGTCCTTCCTTCCACGCCCCCCTTGCATATATGAGTAAAATTCCCTCCCAGACTTCAAAAAGAAAAAAAAAAAAGAGAGAGAGAGAGAAGAAGAAGGGGTTTCGAGGGAGAGGAAGGGAGGTCAATAATTATAAAACACTGTAAGCCCAACGAGCCTAACTAGAATAGTAGACTCTTGGAAAGCAACGTTATAAGGCGATACTTTTGCATTTTTTTCAAATACTTCTGAATGTTAGTTCCTCACTCGTTCAGAGAATAACGAATATAACTAGAGAATTGTTTTATTAATTTTTCCCTAGGGTTCGCGCCTCCCCTGGAAATAGCTGACGCCCCCTAGGGGGACGCGCCCCCCAGGTTGAGAACCACTGACATAGACATTCTGTGCAATTTTAGAAAGAGTTATTCAAAGCTTTCCATAGAGAAATGTTGAAGCTGGGAGTCATGGCGGTATCCAGGCTCCTCGATATTTTCAAGGACATAAATGTTGATGTTCCTGAGGATATCAGTTATTTTTTTTAGATGCAGAATTCATTTTAGATTGAAAATACTAAACTCAAAAGGGAAACAAACATTGCGAAGTAAAGGTAATAAAAAGGCTAAAATAGTTCGGTAATTTTTGATAACCATTTGATAGGATTCAAGGCAGTTATAAGGGATTGTTAATGGAAATATAAAGTTTGTATTATTTCCTGAAGAGCCTTTTCTTTTGGTTTTCATTTCTAATTTTCAGTTTGTATTTTTTAATCAAGTTTATGAAAAAATATTCATAATATTGACAAAAATAATACACTAAACTCAAAGAGGCGCCAGTAAGTCTTATAAACGCCCAGGACCGTAGATGGCTATGTGACGTCACTGAGCAGGCTATGTGACGTCACTGAGTGTGCACAGCCATCCTCCAGGCAGCCAGCGCGGTAACCGCCTTTCTTACATCCTGCTCTGGACCAGAACCTATCAACGTTTCCGAGGTGACAACCAGCCTATCAGGATTATTACACAAATTATATACAGATTATAGTTTTAAGTTCATTATTTTAACATCAGTGAGGCCAAAGTGAATAACGTAACATATTAGCTTAAGTAAGTTTATAAATATTATTAAGGCAAAAGTGAGTAGCCCAACCTAAATACGGTAAGATCCCATTTGCTGAGATACGTAGCTTGCCAATTGATATAGTAGGTAGTCTTTTTATTTCATCTTTTAAACTACGCAAGAATTTCCATAAGTTTCTTTCTGAACTATTTGTTGGAAGTCGCTTGCTTAACACTTTCAGTGCTAAGGAAATCGAATATCTCTTTTCATTACATTTGTCTCTCATTTTCATAAGTATCTCTCACAGCACAACAATACTATTAGGCACCTCAGTGGCGTGGTTGGTATGGTATTGGCGTTCCACCTCGGTGGTCGCGAGTTCGATTCTCGGCCATTCCATTGAGAAGTGAGAGATATGTATTTCTGGTGATAGAAGCTCACTCTCGACGTGGTTCGGAAGTCACGTAAAGCCGTTGGTCTCGTTGCTGAATAACCACTGGTTCCATGCAACGTAAAAACAACAATACTATTTAAGAGTATCTCTCGAAAATAGCTTATGCCAGCAGGTTGTCTTACCTAAAGTGGCCCATAGGTTTGTTAAGGGGTGAAGGAGATTAATGGAGCCTGTTGTAGAGACCTGTGTCCCAGCCTACCGACAGAAACAGGATTTCGGAAGTAATCGCGGCGACGGATATATAAGAATAATAGCTTTGAACTAAGGAACCTCCGTAACGAGGCTATAATATTGACAATTAAAAGCCACAGTAGTGTTAAAATATATTTTTTCATACAATGCTAAAAATTAATAGAAGAGTCTTTTGAATACTGCTCCGTATCCCTCTTCAGTCCTACAGAGCAGTATCCGAAAGTCTCTCCAAGTAATTTTTAGCATTGAACAAAAATATATTTTCAGCACTACTGTGGCTTTTAATTGTCAATGACAGCTTTATTAAAAAAAAATTGTCTGGCTTTTAGACTAAATTATGTAAGATAAGGCATTATTCAGGTGAGATTTTTCGATTTGCATTTTACATAATTCTCATCTTCCTGTCAAATGTGTTTATCTACTCACTTATTCATCTATTTATTTTATTTTTTTTTATTTCGCGGAATCCGTGACCGTCGTCGTGCCTCCAACCAGGAAACATTTCAAGAACTTGTCTTTAACGACAGGAAGCGGTGACGACTGCGCAGCGCAGTTAATGATAAAGTTGAACTACGAGTAATTGGAGGTGCGTGTGTGTGTTGTTGGCTTGAGAGCGCATGCGCGTCTTTTGTAAGTGAAGTAAAGCGGTACGGAAGGTGAAGAGCTCTCTTCTTGAGGTGATCAATAATATGAAAACAAGTGCGCGATGATACTTGCAAATTCGTCTCGTTTTAGAATTTAAGTCTTAAATTGGCCATTTTCATCCATGTTTGGAGGACAGAGTTACGTTTTGAAAGTTCCATTTCTTGTTTAGACTATATACAGCATTATGACTAATATACAGGTGACCTCACTTCATTACTTGCTCCTGTTCAGTGGTTCTTAAACTAGGGGGGTCACCAATTCCCAGGGGAGGCGCGAGCCCCAGGGAAAAATTAAACATTCTCTAATTAAGTGAAAAATTTTCTAATTCTATTCGTTATTCTCTTAAAAAGAGTGACGAACTAATATTTGCTTATCATGATATTCGTCAGAATTAGTCATTTCGTCAACATATGCGTCATTTTTTTTCTTAATTGGATAAAATAATTTATCATCATAATTGTCTTCGAAGCGCCTCAGTGGCGTGGTTGGTATAGTTTTTGCTTGTCACCTCGATGGCCGCGAGCTTGATTCTCGAGCATACCACCGGGGGGTTAGAGATGTGTATTTCTGGTGATAGATGTTCGCTCTCGACGTGGTTCGGAAGTCACGTAAAGCCGTTGATCCCGTTGCTGAATAACCACTGGTTCCATGCAGCGTAAAAACACCATGCAAACATAATCATAATTGTCTTCAGTAGCATTTAGCAATATCCTCATCACTTACTCTAATATTACGTTGGGCGCGCATTAATTGACTATAACTTGGATCTTGGTTTTAACCCGGTATGTATCCACCTTTGCGGCGTGTTTAGTACAAGCCCGTTGGAAATTACCTTAAAAACATAAACAAAAGCCTGTAAATATCATAAAGATAATGACTTTCATGGAATAATTGTCCTGGATAACGACCCGCGAACTTTGGAAAGATCCTATAGCCTTCCCAAAAAGGAGATAGGAGCACAATCAAATACAGATAAGAACCGATACAGAATAAATTAGTCAACGAATCAAAGTCAACTATGTCAACAGAAACAGGGTACGTTAAGTAAGCGCATTTAACCATTCTTAAGACAACACACACCAAAATAAAGGTCTACTGTAGATGCGATTTGAAAGGAATAGCTAGCGTATATTTGTTATGTGAATATTGCCAATAGAAAATGGTTACAAAAGGATAGATTTCGGCAATGTTCTGAATAATGATTGCTATCATTAGGAATATGAAAGCTGCTAATTTAGTCAGAATAGGTACTTTTCTTGATGCTGCCATACAAAAAGAATATCTGGTGCATTTTTGCAATGTGAATAATGGCCGAAAGAAGGATAGATCTCGACAATATATTCTAAATAAGGATTGCCATCATTTGGGAAATGAAAGTCTACCATCAGTTAGACGAGATCATTGTCTTTCGTGTGACAGATCGTATACAGGAGAACAATATTCTGACAGTAATTGAAGAAATTATGTAAAAAAGATAGGTAGCTTTAACGACGTCACGATCAGGTATATTATAAATTCAGAGTACATACATAGATAAATATCTATATTGATTGATTGATTGATTGATGCAAAAATGTACCATGGCATCACAACAACTTAAATCATCGACGCCGAAATATCTATATGTACACACACACACATACACACACACACACACACACACACATATATATATAATATATATATATATATATATATATTATATATACATATATACATACATATATACACACAGATAGATATATATATATATATTTATATATATATATATATATATATTATATATATATATATTTATATATATATATATATATATATATATATATATAATAACACATGAATAATACCTGATCTTATGGAAGCTTTAGATCTTGCTTCGAAGAAAAACGAAGTATATCATATTCAGAATCCTTAAGCCAAGTTCCATCCAGACTGTCGTCCTCTCTTTTCTGTTATGCATTGATAAATTAATTTTTCGTAACTGGCCCTCTTTTCACAGTTGCTGGATTTTCTCTGGTGTCACATTCGACATGCTGAGACAATCCTGCTTACGCCCCTTGATAATTCAGAACCGAGTACTTTTACAAGACTTAGATCTCTCTGGGTTGCGGGAAGGGAAGTCCAGTAGCGCAGAGAAAGTTACACGATGGCTTGATTTCCATATCTTAATCTTCAGTGAGTATCTTTGAATGTGTAGTTATAATTATTCTCGTTTCTACAAAGAGTGTTCTTTACACCATTAAATGTTAAACTCTAAGGGCAGGTTACTCCACATTTCACGCGTTTATTTTTATTTTATTTTATTTTTTTAAGACAGAGCAAGTAATGAAGTGATAGGGTAACCTGTATGTTAAGCATAATGCTATAGATAGTCTAAACAAGAATGGAACTTACAATACATAACTCAGTCCTTCAATTAAATTTGTATTGGTTAACTAATGAAAACACTTATTTTAATCAAATGTAAATTTAATTGTAAATACGGAAGAATGTGGAAAATACCAAAATTGCAAAAACACTAAGA
>NC_061089.1:56092129-56103416 GCF_015104395.2 Macrobrachium nipponense
CTATTAGCGAAAAACGCTCGATGGCTTATCGCTGCACGATAAACAAAGAAACGACTACGCCTTGGCCCTCATTAATTGTTATCGGTTGTACATATTCATAGTTAAAATCCTCTTGTATTTTATTTACCTATTTTTTCATGTTCAGCTCAGCAGTTGTTTTAGTCGTTCGTTTTTTTAATACCTTCAAGAGTTTCATCACACATCAAATTTGCATGTACATACACTTATATATACATACATACACACCACACATACACACACACACACACACACACACACACACACATATATATATATATATATGTATATATATATATATATATATTATATATATATATATATATATACAGAGAGAGAGAGAGAGAGAGAGAGAGAGAGAGAGAGAGAGAGAGAAGTTCGACAACTTGTATACAAATTGTATAAGAAACAAAAACATCGGTTCCAGCGCAACGGTAACAACCAGGATACGACGGAGTTGTGGAGGTGGAGGACGAAGAGGAGGATGAGGAGGAGGAGAAGGAGGAGGTGGAGGTAGATAAGGAGGAAGAAAGAGGAGGAATAGGAGCAAGGAAACAATGAGAGGAGGAGAATAGCAGAGACTGTGTCGATCTGTGAAACAAGAGATGTGCGTAATGGAACCAAACAATATTAATATTCACGTGGAACGAATGTCTCAAAACATATATAGATGAAGTGCTAGAAACCGTAAAATCTCTCAGTGATAAAATAAATCATTATTATAGATAAAACGAGATAATACTGAAGCAATAATTCAACGCATCTCGTCCCCACCCCCTACCCCCCAGGCCATGTACAAATGAGTATCACTCCAACGCCTTCGAGGCATTGGTGCAGATATAAAAAAAAAGATTAAATAGTATATCTGGAGAGACAAAAATTAGACTATTCCCGTCTTAGATATAAAAGAACTCATAAATGTCCTTTAAGATTATATCTATAATTCCGAAGCAAACACAAAGGATAAGCCATTTTTTCAATGAACAACGATGCCGTACCACGAGTCCCTTTTCGTGTTAAGGTGAAAAAATCGTGAATTGATAAATAGCAATATCCTGGACCACCCTTTTGCATATGGGGGGGGGGGGGGGCGGGGGGGGGGGGGGTTTGAGAGACTGGGGGTTAGAAAGGGGGGGGATGCCTATCTCTCTCTCTCTTCGGCTACTGGATTATATCCCCACTCCCCCTCCTCCCCCTTACCTTCCAACCCAAGGGCCCTACCTTATGTGTTAGGCATGGAATCCAGTGCTCGTAATATGGTAAGAGTTCCTGGGAAGATCCGGATTGGAGGTCCACGGGGAGATCCTTGGGTAGTTCTCGCATCCTTCGAAGGAAGCGTCGTTGTGTGACTGTGGTCCTCGCTGCGAACTCGAGACTCCTTGCAGGACTTTCCCCTCGTGAGTGACGACAAGACTTCGGACTGATTCTAGGATTTACTAGTGAAAGATCCCTGACGAGCGCCAGAAACCCGGCGTCGCCTCTTCTTCTCCCTCTGCCGAGGGACACCAGGACGGAGAGCGTCAGAAAGAAGGGCGGGAAAATCCTCGCTCTGATGCAATACGAAAAATATTCGTAGTGTTTATTGATTCATTCATCTTTTATAGCTTTCGTCAGCACTTTCTGTTATCGCATACGTCGTTACTGTGACGCAAACGTCTCCGGGGAGGCTCTTGATGGCCCTTTCGATGGCACGTGAAAATATTTACCTGTTTATCTTGAGGGATATAGATAAGGTGTCTGGGATGCCTCTGGCGTTGGTTCACGTCGTATAACCGAAGGATATTCGATAGGATTCTGTTAAGGACTTACGAGCTGTGGTATCCGAGGCACGTCAATCTCCTCACGATGAATGAGTCGTTTTTGATAAGTCATTTGCCGCTCATTCTCATTTTGCTGGCAGGTAAGTTGTCTTTAAAGCGCCTTTTTATTCTATTATTATTACTCTTGACATTTTGACTGACTAATGAAGTAGCGTCCTCATTCTCCCAGCCCTTCTTCATACTTTCTCCGCACTTGAACACGTTGTGCGCATTGGGTTCCAAAACTATTACCCTCTGCATTTTAAAAAATAACATTATTTGTTATGATTCATAAAAAGAGTGAGTAAATCAACTATATTATAAGGGTTCTTCGTCATTAACAAATATTTTTAAATTAATATTTATAAATAACGTGTTACATTAATAGTTCACTATATTACATATGGAATTAAGTTGTTTAGCTTATCAAACACTTTTAAAGGATTTTAAACCTATTTTCTGTTCAGTCCATTACCCTCAAAATAATTATATATCTGTACTGAAATTAATCCTCTCTATTCAAGAAGTTATACAGCACAACTAATACTATACTATTATTTATTCTACCGCTATTTATGATAATTAAATCCCTTTACAGAGATATCTTCCATCCGATCACATCGCAAGAATTTCAGCACAATAGGACACTGTATAATCCTTTTCTGAGAACCATGAATGCATAATGCAATGTCATTTCCCTTCCTTTGACGACAGTAAGAGAAACGTCGTTAGCTTCTCTTCCTAACAAGCAAACTCGCCCTCGGGCAAGAAATGAATAAACAAGAAAACTGCTGAGCGAAAAAGCGCTTGAAGTTCACGAGCAAATAGAATGACTGCAGAATAACACTTCCTATTTTAGGGATTTATTTTCTATGAGATAAATAATGCACTGATTTCGAGGCTTGGCTTTGCATAGGGATGCTGAGTCGCTGAATGAATATCTGGCCAGAACTTTCTGGGAGACATTAAGACGTTATCCTGACGATAATTCTTAATTTGATGAAGCTTAAATTTGGCGATTTCAAGGTTGTGATGCTGTTGATAAGTACGATTTAAAAAAAATAGCAAGTAAAAGAACGGAAACTAGATCTAACCCACGGGAGGCTATTCAAAGTAAGGATAAACTTCACCGTTCTTTAGAATATTAAATTAACAAACAAAAAGTATTGAAAGTGAGCATGTCGCCGTCAGCGTCAAACCTCTACGAATGAAGATTTTTATCTTCCAGATACGTTCTTTGTCTGGGTCCAAACGAAATAGAACAGGCGAGGAGGAGACATCATAGTGCGTAAGGTTTCGGTTTCTGAAACCTGAAGTATTTGTAAAAAAAAAAAAAAAAAAAAAAAAAAAAAACCTTGGCGAAGGCCCGAACAGTCTTTGAAAAGAGAACTCTGGAGTCAGTATCTATAATTAGTGTCTGAAAAATAATTAGGGTAATTATAAGTTAAATAATAGACCTTGCTCTTACGAAAATCTGATTCGTGTTTCTTTGTTCTCACGTGACTGAAGGACGTGAGATTATTCTACGATGTTCCCACAACGCAGGAAGATAAATACGGGTCACTCTCCCGATCTTTCTTTGAATAACATTCTCTCTCTCTCTATCTCTCTCTCTCTCTCTGATGCTCCATCCATTCCATAAGAATATTCCCTTCAATCAGGGTAATACAGAAATTTTCTCCAAAGAGTGGAAGGAAGCTTTGAAAAAAATGGGTGGAATAATAATTATTTGCCAGTTTTCCATGCAAGTAGACGACGTGATTCATACCGAAGATAATTCTATACTGGTTAAAAATGTTAGATAGCTTTTCCGAAAAGATTTCAGTCAAAACAAGTTGGGCCGTTTGCAGAAAGCAATCTCTTCAAAACTACTGTTTTTTTTTTACCATCTAAAGTAGATTTTGCTAGTTTTAAATCGTATATATTACAGCGGCAATATTTCATGCCGTAAAATCCATTATAAACTTTCCCACGTTCAGTATAACCCCGCTGTATTTTAAGCATCGATTTCATCAGAAATATTTCCTGGTACCGTCTAGCCCAGGCATTTCTCGCAGCTCCGTATTAGAAAAGCATTGCCGCTCATTTTACCTAATTAACGATTTTGTACCTCAGGAAGAATGATTTGAATCAATATTTTTAGTCAGCTTAGGAGCTGACAAAAAATATTGATTCTATTTTTGTTTAGATATGACATATTCGGTTTCCCTTAGAAGTGTTTTGCTATCGATGCTGATTAATAATTTGCTGTTCTGATTATTGTCTTTTATGAAAAAATCTCGGAGGACTATATTACCCACAACTAATTCATTGACTTTTACTATTGAAAGCTTGATTAGCTCTTTGGAAAACTCCCATAGACAGCACAGATAGGAAGCTTCCGTTTAATACCTTGATAAGTTGCTAAAAGTTTGCCTTTTGATCATCATGAATGCAACTCGCCAGAGCCTCACTGTTATTATTCTTCTTCTTCTTTCCCACCGTAATCCCTACATAAAGGGGTCGGTTGCCTGATGCGCCTTCTCCACTGCCTTCTATCAAAGGCATCATCCTCCACCAAACCTCTTCGCTCCTTATGATCCTCCACTTTATCTCGCCATCTAATTCGCTGTCTCCCTCTCGACCTTCTTTCTCTAACAGGTTCTCCCCAAGTCCTCTTCACTCCCTCCTCGTCATCTATCCTCAACACATGCCCATACCATCTCAATCGTGACTCTCTTATCACACTTCATTCATCTTTTTTATTTCCTTAATCTACAGTTAGCCGATTACTTTATGACGAGGAGACCAGTCCTTCAAGAAAAGTGCCAATAGGCTCGCATCCTTTAATAGAGCACAATTTTCCCTATCAGACAGAGACTTGATAAATAGTTGAGAAACTTGTTAGATAAGCTAGAGAGTTCCCAATTCCAGAATTTAATCATATGGAGTTTTGAATGATAATTTTTTCACCATGTATCTATTGGAATGTATAATCTGGCATGCACTACAACATAACCAAGGAGTCTGCTGTGTCTGATATTCTAGAAATTCCAAAGAATAATCCCCGAGATTATACCTATAGGAAAGCAGAGCGTCTCGACATTCTAGAAGAGCTGTAGTAACCAAATAAGAGGTAAAATCTGGTTCACTAGTGGGTCCTGGTTCACTGACACTATCTAACATCATTTCGCTTCATACCTCTACTTATCATTGGTACACCCCAACCGCCCTTGACTCGCTTTCAGTAGCTTTAATATGAGATTTTAGCTTACCCTAACATAGCCTCCAGTTCATCTCTAGCAACTTCTTAAAATTACAATTATAATCCCATTTAGATCTCAAGGAACCACTCAGAGGAGACTGAAGATAACACCAAGCTTCCTGAGGATTAAAAATTTTGCTAAAGTGTCCTATGTTTACTGAAAAATTAAACCTTCAGCAATGATGGATTCCTGGTATATTACGATACTTCATAACGAATTACTGAATCCAGGACCATGCAAATTCAACCGGAGATATTAAGCAATTCTAACCTTTGAAACACGATCTGATGAATGCGGGACTTTGAAAGGATCCTGAGGTACAAAATCGTTAATTAGGTCAAATGAGCGGCAATGCTTTTCTAATACGGAGTTGCGAGAAATGCCTGAACTAGACGGTACCAGGAAATTTTTCTGATGAAATCGATTCTTGAAATACAGCGGCGTTGTACTGAACGTGGGAAAGTTTATAATGGATTTTACGCCATGAAATATTGCCACTGTAATATATACGAGGACCATAGGTGTTTATAAAATATATTGACCTATAAATGAGGGTTACATAGTCATAAAATATAGAGAACTTTGATACAAAATCAAAGAATATTTTGCCTATAGTCATATCTTGCGCGAGACGCATGCTTTTAGTAAATCGACTCATACATATGTGGAGGCAAACTTACCCCCTCATAATGTTAAAGTACGCAAGTCCTGCTGAACTCATATGGTAGAATAAGCAATCGAATGTTTGAAATACTATGAAGCCATAAACATGTCTCTTGCATACAGAGTCAAGAACATATTACCAAAGGTACCCTGTGACATAAATATAACTGAACTACGCAGAAGTGAGATACGAGACACCAGGGGGCAATTTCCTTTTAAAGAATAATCTCTATTTTTTTCCTTCTCCCTCCGTCTAATCCCGTCTTCCCCGATAAATTTCCGGAACTAAAAGGAATTTAGTCTCGCGTTCAGATTTACTTGGTAACTCCTCCCCCTCCCAATGCCTTTGTTTTTAATTCGGGAGCAACTTTGAGGGAAACTGGTCTAACCCGTTGTGGACTCGAAGGAAAAAATTAGCTATCGTAAAAAAAAAAAATAAATAAAAAACAGGAGCACAAATACAGGACACTTACGGTTGTGGTTTCTTATTGCCTGTTAATTTATTCATTGTTTTGAGGAACGCCCATAAAAGTTAGTTTCTCTTTCTCTCTCACTTTATAACGTATACAATAATATTATATATATATATATATATATATATATATATATATATATATATAGATATACATATATACATATGTGTGTGTGTGTATCAACACCTGTCCCTTTGGAGAGGTTGTCTCTATAATGTCCTATACTTTTCAGCAACCATTTTGGGAATGAGGTTGCTGGCCTCACATTCTTCCCTAGCTCAAGGGGCTCGCTTACCAACGGCACCTGATAATTCTGGATGGTTACCCACCCAAGTAATGTCCAGATGCAAAAACTCTTAATTTCCCTGATCGAACGAGTGCATATATGCATGAGTGCACGAGTAATTACTTGTGTTTTTGCTGTTCGCGCAAAATAGTATATGCAATGACGCACCATTTTACTATAATATAACAAATAAACTGAATGTGTTTATAAGCAATATATGCTTAGCAATGTATTAATTCTGCGTACTCTAATTCCCGTTACTTTTCATTGCAACACGAAAACATGAAAAAAAAAGGCATTAAGAAAAGAATCCGCAAATCGCGTTAAATATGAATTTCATTATCGCCTATAATAAAATCGCTGAACCGCGAAAACGCTCTGAAAGTGAGACGCTATGACGCATTGGAGCGATAAGAGATATCCTGACATGCTCTCACCTTGACTCGTTCTTCTTAATATCAAAATGAAGAAGAAAAAAAATGAAGAGGTGAGGAGACTGGCTGACGAATCAGACAGAGACAAGATCCATCTGAAACTGTAGGAAATAAGATGAAGCTGTTTGATGAAATGCTCAGAATGCATTTGTCAGAAAACCAATGTTTTAATCTCTGTAGCTTTATGTATATATAATCATAAATCATTATTGTTTTATCAGTTTTGTACTAATATTGTTATTTCTTTTTTTCAGTGTCATCTAGGTATCCCTTTTTTTTTTTTTTTTTTTTACTTTTAGTTACTACCATCATTCGTTGATTTGCTTTTCAATCAAATTGAGACCAAGCAAAAAAAAAAAAAAATGGCAACGGTTGTAATCTTCTTCTTGACTGACTTTTTTTTTGAACGAAAGACAATAAGAAAAGAAAAATTTTAGTGCTTAAATGTTTTCCTTTTGCTACTTTTTTTAATGAAATTCTTATACTCCTTAAATTGAAGATTTACAGTTTAGGGATATAAGCATCATCATAAAGGTGAACTGTACTATTATACGTAATATCACGCAAAAAAAAAAAGCTAGCATATCAAAGTTAAACTGTAAAAACGCATATTTCCAAGAAACGCATATGTTATATAACCTGTAAAAACGCATATTTCATAGGAACTGTAAAAACGCATATTTCCAAGAAACGCATGTCATATATACTGTTAAAACGCATATTTCATAGAAACGTATATTTCATGGAAACTAAAAGCGCATATTTCCTAGAAACGCAAATTTCATAGAAACTGTAAAAATGCATATTTCCTAGATACGTATGTTTCATAGAAACTGTAAAAAACGCATATTTCATAGAAACTGTAAAAACGCATATTTCATAGAAACTGTAAAAAACGCATATTTCATAGAAACTGTAAAAAAAACGCATATTTCATAGAACCTGTAAAAACGCATATTCCATAGAAACATATATTTCATAGAAACTGTAAAAACGCATATTTCCTGGAAACGTATATTCCATAGAAACTGGCGAAGCCTCTCGTTTAGAATTTAGGCAATAACAATAATAATAATAATAATATTATTATTATTATTATTATTATTATTATTATTATTATTATTATTATTATTATTATTATTATTATTATTATTATTATTATTATATTATTGAAAGATATTGCTGCATCAGCTGCATTCAACTTGAATGCAGCTGATGCAGAAATATCTTTCAATAAGAGTTGTTTGAATGAGGGTCTCCTTCCAATATTATTATTATTATTATTATTATTTTATTTTTTTTTTTTTTTTTTTGCTCTATCACAGTCCTCCAATTCGACTGGGTGGTATTTATAGTGTGGGGTTCCGGGTCGCCTCCGGCCTCCTAGGAGTCCATTTCACTTTTCTTACTATGTGCGCCGTTTCTAGGATCACACTCTTCTGCATGAGTCCTGGAGCTACTTCAGCCTCTAGTTTTTCTAGATTCCTTTTCAGGGATCTTGGGATCGTGCCTAGTGCTCCTATGATTATGGGTACGATTTCCACTGGCATATCCCATATCCTTCTTATTTCTATTTTCAGATCTTGATACTTATCCATTTTTTCCCTCTCTTTCTCTTCAACTCTGGTGTCCCATGGTATTGCGACATCAATGAGTGATACTTTCTTCTTGACTTTGTCAATCAACGTCACGTCTGGTCTATTATCACGTATCACCCTATCCGTTCTGATACCATAGTCCCAGAGGATCTTTGCCTGATCGTTTTCTATCACTCCCTTAGGTTGGTGCTCGTACCACTTATTACTGCATGGTAGCTGATGTTTCTTGCACAGGGCTTTCATTATTATTATTATTATTATTATTATTATTATTATTATTATTATTATTATTATTATTATTATTATTATTATTATTATTATTATTATTCAGAATACTAACCTCCTATCTAATAAGTATCCCCAGGAGCTAGATAACAGAAACATTAAAATCGTGATTTTTCCCTTTTTCTATGTAAGACGTCTGCCACGGCAATACCTCTCCGATGCTGATATCCAGCAAGTACTGGCACGTCTTCGAGGATGACCCAGTTGGGTCAACGGTCACGCGCTTGAGAGCGCTGGATTACGAGGGCGACCGCGTGACCTTCAGCCTGGAAAGCAAGTGGCCTGGTCAAGATATCCATTCGTACTTCAGCTTGGACAAGCACTGGAGGGTATTAGTGGCGAAGCCCCTGACAGGTCTGGTGAGTTGCAGGTGAAATTCTAGAGAGTTTGAATTCTAGAGGTTTGTGATGTTTATTTTGTATTGCAAGCAAATGTGCACGCACGCGTGTAGCCTATGTGTAATAGTTATACATTAAACTACTGTATAACAAAAGGTTTCAGCAAAGTAAAGCCGAAATGATATGTATGAAACTCATCTGTTAAGCCAGTTTCCCACCTCTCTTCAGTTAGAACGATTTCCGTTCTAAGTCTAAAATCACTAAATGACATTCCTTTGTCATTTAAAAATGTCCTAGTTGCATTGCTGTTCCCCAGAAACGATATTCGCGATCAAAATCTCAACAAGACGAATCAAAAGTAACTATTTCACCCACAAACAATAGAGACGCGCTTTCAGTGAAACCACCAACAAGGATAATTTACTAAATCAATCTTCTTCTTCTTCTTCTTCTTCTTCTTCCACAGGCTGGCAGTGGGTCTAAAGACTACATCCTGAGGGTCAGGATGAACGACGGAGTGACGTCTCCAATCGCCGAGATCAGGCTTCAGGTTCTGAGGGTGGTCGAAGGAGACGGGGACGGCGACCGGGCCTCTGGTGCCAGAGGTCTCGGTGGCCGCCACATTGCCGGAAATATGAATTTCGGAGGAGGCTTCAAGAGTGACGCTCCAGTTGGGTACTACGGGATTCTGAGTAATTCGGGAATCGGCAATACGTTTGGATTCATTCCCTCTTTCCTAGGATCGCGTAAGTGGACGAAATGCTTCTAGGATTATGTAAATTAAACACTTTTTTTTTTGTTCCGACTCGAAAACATAATTTCCAAAGAAAATTACTCCAGGCCAATGGAAATCAACCTATTTGCATTTTGTTTCAACTCAAAAAAACTATAACGAAAAAATTGATTGGTGCTTACCTATAATTGTTTCACTGAATCCAAGGTTTCCCTAGGTTAAAGGACACATATTTACAGCTACACAAGCAGAGACTTTTGCATCTATTTCATAGCTGTTTTTGATAATTTTTCTCAGAGTATTCATTTCTTCTTTTCTCCTTATTATCATATGCTTAAACGGCTGCAATTCCACGTTGTGATATCATAACAATTTTTCATCCATTATGCCTTTTAAGAAAATATTGCGCAAAATCTTTTTATTCTTGCCATGAAATTTCAAAATATCTTTTTTCTTACTTGTCTCGATATCATTGGAACAGATATCTGTTAACAAAAAATCCCTAGTCCGACAAAAAGTATACACGTCTACATCTTGAATAAGTACGGTTTAAAATCTATTTAAGTAAGGAGTAACTATTCTAATATTGATTCTACTTTGTCGAAACAGGATACCTCCACCTTGCACGATTGCATTCCGAATACTATATAGAATATACCAATATAAGGGAGAGCTGCTCTCATAATGTTTTTTGTGCTCTATTGTTGTAAGAGATATATAGTTTTTCTTTGTTTTATCCCTTACTCGAGAACTAAAAACCTTTAACTTGTGACATTTACGGATAACAAGATCTGAAAAACAAGTGTCTGGTTACAAACGCAGATCTTTCACCAATGAGGAAAAAAAAAAAGTGTTGCTCATTGTCATGGTCAATCTTACTTGTTATGACGATATTTCAATCATATTTCAATATCTCTTTGTCATGATATCATAGAGAAAATAAGGAGACAAGTCTTTATTACTCACAAAAATAACAGCTGCATGTTTCATTTATTCTTAATACTCTCTCTCTCTCTCTCTCTCTCTCTCTCTTTTTGCTGCTGGTTTTGCACCTTCCCATGGCACTGAGTTAAAAAAAGAAGAATGTATTTCCCTGTTTCATAGGTAAAAAAAGTGCTTGAAATGAAGTAAAATTAAATAAAATGGAAGCAAATGCATCCGCCTCAGCCCAATCTTTTCTGACGTTTTTCTTTCTCTTTTCCAAGACAAGCTCGGTTATTCTCGTCCTTTAAAGCTAACTATGACTACTCTTTTTCACTTCAGCTAAGCTCAACTCTCCTTTTCACTTCAACTAACTTCGATGAGTTCTTTTTAATTTAGCTAATCGAAATATCCAAACATCACCTTAGTCCCATGTGTAACTCATTGTCTCACTCCCGCGAATACAGACCCACCGCTGATACAGGTGAACAAGA